>NW_013666244.1:68126-86948 GCF_000517525.1 Limulus polyphemus
CTACATGAGGGCTATCTGCGCTAGCCGTCCCTAATTTAGCAGTGTAAGACTAGAGGGAAGTCCAACTCTTGAGCTACTCTTTCACCAACGAATAATGGGATTGACCGTCACGTAATAACGCCCCCACGGCTGAAAGAGCGAGCATGTTTGGTTGACAGGGATTCGAACCCGCAACCCACAGATTGCGAGTCTACCCTAACCAAATGAAGTTGTTGGCTATTTCTTTATCTTATCTTTATTATAGTTCTGGTGTTTTGTGACCGTTTAACGCGTAATTAACTTTTTGAAAATTAGAAACAGATATGGTGTAAGGTGTCTACAAGTGATTGCATATAATTTTAAAACTTTTAAATGAAGAGAGATAGATACACATGATAAAGTACATGTTGGTCTAAAAACCTCAACTTTTATTCTATCTAAGCAGTTTAGGTCCAAACTACAATTGAAGTGTTTGCAACAGATAGCGCTTCGAACGCTGCGCTTTCCAGACCCGATGGCGATGAACTTTCGGGTGTAGAACACATTCAGATCTCAAGGATCATATCAGGAGAACAATTGTTCAGTTCCAGAACACGTGCTTGTGAACGTATTTAACAACTTACGAGGACGTCTACAGGATGTGTTGAAGTCGACAACGGTCTTTGAAAGTGGTGTGAAAGTGGTGTTCGTTCAGAAATCATTACGTTTTAAAGTGTAAACTGTCGTTTATTTAAAAGTTTAAAAAACGATCTCATATATTGTGTAAAAGCATATAAAGACAGCTTCATTTTATATAACGTCGAGTTACAGAAAGACATGTGTTGGATTAAGTAAACTGCTTCGATAGATCAACGAAAGTTTGTTTCAGAATTTTGAGCTGATAGACTAAAGGGAAAGCAACTAGTCAATAGCACCAACCACCAGCTCTTGGGGTATCTTTTGTCTCATCGAATGGTGGGATATCGCTGTCACTCTTATAGTTACACCCATGGCTTCAAAGTGCAGCGAGTCGAAACTCACGGACCCTCGAATATCCAGCTAATATGCTAACCATTTGGCCAAACAAAGTAGCCCGTTAATTGAATTTATTACGTATTACAAACAGCCTAAAATTGAGTTAAATTGTAATTTAGACTGTGTAGTTAAGTAAATGTCGATGTGTATCCAATTTATGATATTTGCCAACAAGATTGATACACACAGTTTTCTTTTTTTAATACAAATATGTCTTAATATACAACCTATAATACACTTTACAATAATAGTTATTAGAAATAGTTATTACAAACAATGATTTATATACAAAAGTTTCACAAACTTACAAGCAATATAAGGTCTTCTTTCTAGTCTGGAACTTCCTTGATATCTTATTGAGGGTTCACAATGAGCGAGTTGATTTCGAGTTGACGTAGGTACAATTCACTTAACAGGGAGCTAGCTAGCCCTGTAGTTCTTAAATCTTAAATCGCCGATTACAGGTCGAGTTTCCACCGATGGTGTTAGGTAATGTTTTCGTAAAAGTACTAATGTTCGATGTGAATCCATTGAAGTTAAATAGTTTGTAATGTTCGAAATTTATAGACGTTCCTGGTCAAATATCTGAAGTTTCCCGATTAATAAGCGTTAATCACAATTATAACTTCCGAAGTTTATAGTATACCAACCACAGCAAACAATAATAGATACTGTTTTTTAGCTGCGTCGCGTTGGTTATATTTATAGGCGTGTGGAGAGTTTCTCGAAATTTTACGCAACAATACAAACACTACACTAGCGTTTACGTACACACATATATATTATTGATTCTTACACTCGAGAATCTTCTACAACTTTAGAGAATAGGCAGGAATTTTGCAATACAGATTTAACACTATAAGTTATGTACATTTCTAAATATAAATTTAACTTAAACAAATATCGATATTAAAATAAATATATAAGGGTAAATCCGTTACAAATTCAAGTAGTTTATCTTGAAAATTTGTGCTCCTACTAACTGTTAGTTTTAGTAAACAGACAGAATACAGAAATGATATGTGAAACATATGAATAATGATAATAATATATAAAACGTATATGTACAAAATGGTTGTAATATATAAAACATCTGAAATAGGTTTAAACACTATACTTTAAAGCTTCCTTTCATAATTTGGTTCACCTCCTGCACTAAGATCGAAATGAAATCGTATTGGGGAATCCTTATTTTCATAGAACAATGGACTTTCCATTATAAATCCATGTTTAAAATAGACTATCTGTGTATTGACATAATGATATGAATATACGTTTGTTTACCTTGTCTTGGTAAAGTGCAGAAACCTGAAACTCATCTTCTATAACCCCAACTAACATGAATACCTCAACAACTGTTACACCCAAAAATTCCAAGAATAATATATAAGCGGTAAATTTTTATGTCCTGAATCCGAATCCGAAAATCGTTTTTCTTCACATGACATTTTTGTGGAAAAATCGGGCTTAAGGTTCGGGAACTTTCAGCATTAAGCATAAATGTAGACAAATCTCTACACTTCTTATCAATAAACCAACCTAGACAGGTTATGAAAGCTGGCTTTTTTTTGCAAGTCGAAGGTTCGAATTCGACCTTCTTCGACTAAATTCCTTTATAGAAAACGTAATGTACATGTCAAATAAAATACTTTGCTGCTGATTCCACATTTGGTTTGCAGTAGTTCTTTTTTTGTTATCTCGCTACTAAGATATTAATTCGAGAATTCTGCAAGCATACTCATATTTCACACATAAAGCTGTATAACAGGTAATTGTTTTTATACACACACACACAATACATCTATTAATTAAAGCTCTTTATAGTTTTAATTCGAAATGAAACTTGTTGGCAAAATATAATTGCGAATTTGGTCCTTTCATTATATACATATGCAGTTTCGAAAAAGAACGTAAATGTGATTGGAAGAAAAACACGCGGACTAATACATTATGTATCACCAAAGGAATAAAAAAAATAAGACTTTACAAAGAGCGGTTGTTCGAAATGTCGCCAAGTAGAGGTTTTAGTGATATTATACCGCTTATATATGAATGAACAAATCAGAGAAGGTAATAGTTTTTGTATATGAATAAATAAAGTAGGGAAGGTAGTAGTTTTATATGTGAATGAATAAGGTAGGGAAGGTAATAATTTTTATATATGAATGAATAAATCAGAGAGGGTAATAGTTTTTGTATATGAATGAATAAAGAAGGGAAGGTAATTTTTTATATATGAATGAATAAATCAGGGAAGGTAATAATTTTTATATATGAATGAATAAATCAGGGAAGGTAATAATTTTTATATATGAATGAATAAATCAGGGAAGGTAATAATTTTTATATATGTATGAATAAAGAAGGGAAGGTAATAGTTTTTATATATAAATGAATAAAGTAGGGAAAGTAACAGTTTTTATATATGAATGAATGAAGCAGGGAAGGTAATAGTTTTCATATATGAATGAATAAATCAGGGAAGGTAATAGTTTTTATATATGATTGGATAAATCATGGAAGGTAATAATTTTTATATATGAATGAATAAAGCAGGGAAGGTAACAGTTTTTATATATGAATGAATGAAGCATGGAAAGTAACAGTTTTTATATGTGAATGAATAAAGCAGGGAAGGTAATAAATTTTTATATATGAATGAATGAAGCAGGTAAGGTAACAGTTTTTATATATGAATGAATGAAGCAGGGAAAGTAATAGTTTTGTATAGTTTTAGCTGGGAGCAAATATGATTAATATCGATTTTACATCTTATTGTGAAACGTCACTTGCTATAGACTGATCTGCATGGTCGTTTTATATATTCAAAAAATTAGACTAAAATTTCAATTTAAAAGGTATGTTTATAAAACACATGATGACAAGTAGTTATAAAAAAACAATGGTAATACGGAGAAACAATTGAAAGTTCGGCTTCTGTATAGTACTCTTCTCTTTTACAGGAAAAACACATTGGTAGGGGCTTTTATTGAAGCAGACTCCTTGGTTGTGTACTCTGTGTTCAACACAAGGGTGGAGCTCCGAAATTTAGCATTACGAGATAATGTTTAAATTACTAGGTGCGCAGAAACATGTTATTTGTATTACTTACTATTACGACTACTTGTTGTTTTTTCTTATTACATATCCTAGGCAGGAAGACTCCTTTCAAATCTTTATTAGAGAATAAACGACGAATCATAACTTTTTTATTATGGCAAAGCTAATTAGGCTATTTGCCACCGTCCCTAATTTTGGACTGCCAAACATATAAAAGGCAGCCGGCCAGCAGCAAACACCGCCAACTCTTTAGCCACTCTGTACCAACAAATACTGGGGTTGACCGTCACATTAAAACGCTTCCATGGCTGAACGGCTAAACGTGTTTGGTAACGGGTTTCGATCTCGCGAGGCCATGTCAGGCACAAAACATAACCAAATCTAGATTTTTTAAAATTGCATGCACTACAAACGAGATGTAAATATAGCCTTCTCCTGAACAGTGAACAGAAATTTGATTATCTTGAAAGGCCTTGTCGGTAGCGGATTTAACAAATATTGTGTCGTTGACGTAGTATTACATTTTTTTTTTTTTACTTTCAGTAATAAGTTATTACAATTTATACCGCATGGAAACACTTGGTGCTTGAGCGCGTTAATAAAACTAAAGTCATCTGGAAAGTGTGTCGTATGTTAGCGTTAGAGAAGCCACTTTCTTCATAGTTCACAAAGACCATTTTAGGAAGACATGTTCTTCTAAAATCCTTTTAAATTTCGAATTACATTTTTAGCCTAATACAATTTTTCTTTGACGCCAAACCCGTGAATTTTACATTGGTAATAGAGTTAAGTGTAAATGCTTGACACAACAAATGACTCTAAAAGATAAAAAATAAAACTACCAAACCCACTCCAGTTTGTTTTTTTCCTTTAAGACTTATCTGGCGATAAAAAAAAAAAACGGTAAATATTTACGACCGAAAATTTGCCGCCTAACAGTTGTTAGTTTCCCTAATTACGTCATCATGATGTAATCAATGACATGCATTATTTGCTGCTAAGTTCAGCAAGGTGCTCGGGATGCTTTAGTATTAGCTAATAAGTGTTCCTTGCCAATCCTTTTCTGGACCAATTATCTTGCTCATTCGCTCTAACCATATTTCAGAAATATTTTCATTGTTTTCTGATGTTTATATACAAAAAATATTCTAAACTTTCATGAAATATCTTTTGACTACTTAAGAAGCAGTGTCTTTGCTTAGACTAAACTTACTAGTTGAATGTCAATATTTATTTATTTCTTTTACTCTCCGCTGTCTTTCTCTACTTTCGTTATTTTATTTGACTATGTGACGTCACTTATGAGGTTTTACGCACGTTTTAGTAGATAAAGTATCTAGTAATTATTAATGTAATGATTTATTCGGATTTCATTCCAGTGTTTGCATTTATTCAACTTTATTTATTTACTCAGAGGTAATTCTGATGGTTTATAACGCTAGCACAGGTAGCCCTTTGTGTAGCTTTGAAACAAACGAAAAAAAAAACCATAAAATAGAACCTACACAATATACAGATTTAATGTACCAATAATAAAAAAAAATCTAAGTTTCATTTTTTTCATTAATCGAGCTATCATTTTTGATAACCAATTTGTATATACTTATAGCCAAATTTAAGGTAAAGCTGGTTTAATCCTATATAATAAAGACCTTGTCTTTACAAACCTTATAAAGCAACCAAAGCATACAAAACTTGTACACAAAAATTAAACTCTACAATAATCCAAATCGGAAGAGTTTGCAAACGGATTAAAACGGATTCACTTTAAATAAGACATATTTTAAAGAAGAATGCATGACCTTAAAAAAGCCGAACTTCTGTCCTCAATTTCTCGTCATCGTCTAGAAAATATTTGTTGTAAGCATCACATTTCGTTATTTGTACGAAATTTTCAACTTAGGAATCATCTAGTATTAATTAGATAGCGCTAAAAGTATTTTTTTTCATTCACATAATTAATTCTTAATGTCACTCATTTTGCATCCCATAGAAAGATTATAAAGAAGGCAATTCAGAAAGAGGGAGGTGTTTTTTTTAAACTAGGGGTTGATTTTAAATTACATCAGAATAAGGTAGAATACCAATAGTACTAAAAGACAAATGAAACAGTAAAACGAAGTAAAACACAGAACAAAAACAGTTACTATTTCATTGCGTCAAGGAAGTCAGATGAAATATGAACGATGATAAGTAATAGTGAAGTAAATTTGTTAATATAACTAAATTATTTCCGGTCGCATAAAAAGCCACAAGTGTATCGTGACTTAGAATCATACTGTGTTGGAAAAACAAAACTTATCAAAGAAGACCACGTATCTGGAATATGTTTGGTATTTTCTATAGCCCTGCCCTTGAATCGAAGTGCGCGGAAACACACTACGGTGAAAGATGAAACTTCTCTACAACTAGACGTATATGCCCAGGGTCCCCTGAAACTTCTTATACTAGATGTACTTCTGTAGGGTCCCCGAAAGTGTTCTCTTTCAAGAGTAATTAAAACCAAAATTAAGAGTAACAAATATCTATATTTCTTGCTTTCGAAATTCATATGTGTTGCTGTGTTGAAGCCTACAGAGTGTATAATTCTTCTCGTGATTTATGGCATGCGCACGTTTTACTGACGTCATGACAGTACAAATTGCAATATTAAGCGTCTCTTATATGACGTAATTTTAGTGTCTACTGACTAACTGACAGACAACACATTGCTGTATAGTGGTGCGGGTGGTTAAAACAGGTGACTATTCCAGGCGGCCTTTGGGCCCCTTTCGGGGAAACTAGGCGTTCATAAAGCAAGCAAACTGGGAAAATTCTTTATTACTGATAGCCTACGACTGCACTATATATATATATATATATTTAAAAGCAACAAATTTTGAAAGAGAATATACTAACCGGAAATAACATACAGAACAGATACATATAAAGAAGTGACATCCTGAAAGTAACGAGAGAAAGTAGGGACCTCTAGTGAGTTCGATCAGTACCAAGACACATACGACTGGTAAGAACCTTCTGAATGAGATGGAATAAGAAACTCAACCTGCGAAAAGAGTCTTACAATTAGCGAAAGGATGGAAACATATAAACAGCTTTGAATCAACTCACTATAAAGAGTCACTGACTGTTGCTGTGTTTAAGTAGAAACAGCGAATATATCTGAGATACGAAAAGTTTTTCGACTTCAACTATTTTTACGCCACAATGACTACACTATAGCCATCTAGTGGACAGTAGTACTACTATATATATATATTATTACGGGAATGTATAGTAACGTATGAGCTCGAGGTGTATATCGTACCTAATATAATAACGATGGTATAAAAGATAACTTTTTCCTGGCATGAACTGGTTGTATTATGAACATTTTGTTTTTCTCAACTGTAAGCATTGTTTTATTAAAAACAGGTGTTAATAATATAAATACAACAAACTGCTAACAACTGTGTGTTTTTGAAATACCATTTGGCAGGCCTGGCATGACCTGGTGGTTAGGGCGCTCGAATCAGGGTCACGGAATTAATAAACGATACCGAACACGCTCGCTCTTTCAGCTGTGGGTGCGTTATATTTTGACGGTCAATCCCACTATTCGTTGGTAAAGAGAAGCCCAAGAGGTATTAAAGAGTGGTGTTGACTACCAGCCTTCCCTCCCGTCTATCGCTTAAAACTAGGGCCGGCTGGCGCAGATAAACCTCGGGTAGATTTTCTCGTAATTCAGCAAACAACAACAAAAATCTTTTAATATCGTAACAGTTGTGGTTCATTTATTTTCTTCCTGCTCTAACCTTCACTTTACAGGTTTCGTTCGAGTAGTAAACTTAGCTGTGATTATTTTATTACTGTATTATATTTCAAGTTCTTTGTTATGACCGTGCTATTCCGATATTGTAATTTTACCCACTATTTAACTGCAGAATGCTAACGCCCACGATGGCTCGGAGGAAATTATGGGGGCTTATAACGCCAAAAATCAGGATTTGATACCCGCAACTGGCAGAGCACAGATAATCCATTGTGTAGCTTTGTGCTTAGCAATAAACAAACAAACAGAATGCTAACAAAGAAAATTAAAATGTCTAAAAAATTCCTGTTTAGTGTTTATTGCATGAAGCTACTGAACTCAAGGTATGGTTGGAATAATTGCTATAGCTGAAACTGATCTTCGGGCCTCTAAATTTTCATTATGACCTTTCTTTTACAATAATCATCGATTCCTCTCCTATGAGACCACCACCAGGGTGCGCTAGATGTTAGAGTGGTAAAACAACATCGAATTGGATCTTACTAGCAAGCACTGCCATCTATTAAAAACCAAGAAAACTTAAGCATAAAATTTTTTACCGGAATTAAAAGCTCCCAGGTGGCTCAGTGGTAAGTCAGACGGTTTATAACACTAAAAATCGGGTTTCGATATCTATGTAGCTTTGTGATTAATAATAAACAAACAAACCGAAATTACAAAAACAACATTAAGTCAAGAGACTTTACCATTTCCAGAAATCTACACATAAAATGTTTCTTTTGCAAGTTACTCAAATATATTGTTTTTATGAGAAAAACACAATTAAAAGAGTTTTACATTTTATAACTAGCAGCTTTATAAACGAGAAAGATAACATTTGTTTTTTTAAGTCCATTTACGTAATTATTCAGGATGTATTTATTATATTTATGCTAATTGGGTTTGTGCTAAGATCATAAAATTGTAGAATTAAATTTTTCACTTGGAGGAATTTATTTATATTTTAAAATCATACAGCTTATTGATTCAAAATAGATACACAATGTTTAACATTTTTGTCTGTTAATATGTCGTTTGATTATGTTAAATGATTACAAAATAGTCTTAAAAAAACTACATTGTATCAATTTGGAATTAGTCCGAAAACCTAAAGAAATTATGTAACAAAAATCTTGTAAGTAGAAGCCAACAACAAGTTTCCAGTTGCTTTTTCTCATAACAGTTAAAAACAAACCTTTAATATATATTCTGCTAACAGTTAAAAACAAACCTTTAATATATATTTTTATAACAGTTAAAAACAAACCTTTAATATATATTTTTTCTGATAACAGTTAAAAACAAACCTTTAATATATATTCTTTCTGATAACAGTTAAAAACAAACCTTTAATATATATTCTTCAGGATCTTCAATTACCACATCTATAGATGGTGCTTACATACAACTAATATTTTATTTCTTTGTTGTTAAGCACAAAGATGTATCTGCCTCGCGGAGTTAAAGGTAAGTTTACGGACTTATAATGCTAAAATCAGGGGTTTGATTCCTCGCGGTGGACAGAGCATATAGCCCAATGTGGCTTTGCGCTAAAACAAATATAGAGAAGTGCTAAGTGGGCTACCTATGCTCTGCCAACTGTAGGTATCAACACTTGGTGTTTAGCATAATAAGCCTTCAAATTTACGGCTGAGCTACCAGGGGGAGGGGCTACATGAATACGAGAAACAGCTAAAGAAAACGAACACATAGGCGTAGAATCAGGATTTCAACAACATAATTCTGCTTGTTTGGACTGTCGAAAATAAAATAGACAGGTGCGAAAATCGTTAAGACAAAAGTTTAAAAATAAACTCGAACAACAGACTGCCTTTTGTATCCATAAATACAATTAAAAAACAACAAAAAAAAAACGTTTAGATCTGTAAATAAGAACTTAACTACAGATTTGTACAATGTTTGTTGTTGTTTCTTTACTTATCAGAAGATTGAGAAGTTTTATTGCTGTAACTGTTCTATGTTTATTTCACTCATGGCAAGCAAAATAAACCAATATATTGCTCTGTAATAAAACATCAACAGGGGGCGTCTTTAATCAGATGACAGAGAAACAAAAAACAATACAAACAAATAAACTAAGATGTCTATGGGTCTTCTTTTACTATTTATTCCCCTATGGTTATTACAAGAATCTTTGGCTGTTTCCTTGATCGTAGTAACTAAAACGAGCATACTGATCTATGAATAGTGTTAATCTAGAGGCTTCTCGTTAGTTAGCTTCACGAATGTGTGATAAAATTACAAAAACACAACTCCCACGTACTTCCTGGTTGTATCAAAAACTCAACTCCCACATACTTCCTGGCTGCATTACCTTAAGACAGTTGAAATGAAAAAGATTATTTCTATTTGTGGAATGATGTCAACTGGAAATTTATATTTTTTGTTTTACTGGATGACAGAAGAAACCAACATAAGGTTCAGCAGGATCAAAACCTTAGGTTTCTTGTTGTCTATTGTCATCATTATCATCCGTCCCTTCCAAACCTCAAGTGGTCAATAGGGCAACTATGAAGCTTCTACACTGCATTCAATCTTCTGCCCATTCTTCAACCTTTATTCTGGCCAGGTCTTTATTTCTCACATCTTTTTCCATTGTTCTACATCAAGTATCTTTCAGTCTTCCTCTGCTTCTTCCAATTGGCCTTCAGCCCATTGCTTGTCTTGGCGGTCTATTAGGTTCCTTGTTATACTTAAATGAAAACCTCCCAAAAAGGTCTGAAAATATATATAACATCTCGACAACACGGTCTTTGGGTGTTTCACATTTTTTTTTTTTACAACTAGTTCAAATTATTCAAAACTTAACACCAGGTCCCACGTTGTTTTACCTAATGATAAGTGCTTTTCTAAGCTAATTTTGTATTTTGTTAAAAGTTATAACTGCATGTGCATTAACCTCATTTGTTTAAAAGTTCTTTGTATTGTTTTAAAACTTACGTATGTTTCATCTAATGCTATTGATATCATTACACTTGATGTTATGCTATTGATATCATTACACTTGACGTTAAAAAAGATTTAAACAAAACTCACGTGTTTGTTTTACTTATGAAAATGTATCGACACAAGAAGTAATTCCCCTAATGTTTTTCCTAAAATCGAATACTTGTTTTATATATTTCCAACTGCTGTAAAAACACTTTAAAAGCCAAACACAAGATGGCAGGACAATCGTATGTTGTGGTAAACAATTGAAATACTTGGAATTACTAAGTTCAAGTTATAACAATATTATTTTTAACGCAGAAGCGAAAAAAAAAAAAATCGAAATATATTTTGTTATTCGGCGAACAAACATATTATTTTCTACTGCGTATAATGAGACTCAGGGTGTCAGCCATTAATTAAATGATAACTCTCATACAACCCAATTCATTCACATAGTATAAAATATCAGGGACTACACTTACGGTAAGTCGGACACGTCTTCTTAAATCGGTAAAAAGTGTAACACTGGTAATATCTTAGTGCTAGACTAAGAGAAAATAAAGACAAGAAGGTCATGCGTTTAAACGAGTAGATTGCCATTAGAATAAAAACATGAGGGAATCCTCAATAGCCGCGGCTGTAATTAGATCTTAAATCGATCAAGAGATGGAGCTTGATGTACTTGAAAAAACAACTCAGATCCATTATTTGAGCCGTTATGTCGCGGCTAAAAATGATCAGTTCATCAAGAAATGCCAAGGGATAGGTTATACCACTCGTCAATCGTTTGATTTCTTAGTGGAAAGCCTTGCATAGCTCAGTTTTTAGCGTGCCCGTACTGTAAATTCGAGGGTTCAAAGTTCATGTTATGTTGCCGCAAAAACACACTCCGCATTTTCTGGCTGTGAGTGCGATATAAAATTCGGTTTCGTTAGCGTTGTTTTGACACTAATGCTTTAGTAATTTCAATTAGCGTTCACAAACACTGTAGTAGGCAGTTTATCAGAAACTATTTCGATAATATATTCTGTTTTCTAACTTAAGAACTATAGCTCAGTGAGTTATTATTTCCCATCATACGTCGATGATATCCATCAAACATATCATTTGTCCTCGGAATCTTGTTTGTTTCGGATATTTGCACAACCGTACAAAAAGGCTATTTCCGCATTGCCGACTCTAATTTTTAACTTATAGACTAGCAGGAAGAGAGTTATTAAACAGCATTCACTCCCAACTCTTGGGTTACTCTTGTCTGACCGAACAGTGGAATTTAACCATCATTCTTATAGAGTGCCCACGACAGCAAAGTGAGTTTTTTGTTTGTTTTTTTACAATAACGGGATGTGAACCATGAACCCTCGAAGTCACAGTCCTGGGAAATTAACCATTAGGATATGCTCAGCATACACAATTGCATAAAAAGTTATTCAGCTGCTAGTCTATTCTGTATGTACCTTTTTCTTAAGACATTTTCCCCCTTCTTTTACACACTATATATGTACATTGTTTGTTAGACGTTAGATGCTCATGAGAAGAGCCACAGAAAACTGAAACTTTCTGGCTGAAATTAACACCAAACATCTCGTTGTTTTATGCTCAATGTGCACACATCAATACAGAGAGCAACACGTGTATTTAAAAGGCTGGTACAGCCAGTACCAGATTAACGCATAGGCCATCTAGGGCCCCTGCCATACAGGGTTCCGCCTGCCACCCAAGTTAAAAAAAAGATTAATAAAACTAACAGAATAGAGGCAAGAGTGAGTTATTATTATTCCCAAATATTATTTGGGCCTAGAGTCCCACTAAACCTTAATCCGGCCCTGGATACAGCAAGCAATAAATGAAAATAAAGTACAAGATGTAATAGAAGATGAAAAATGCATCGGACTCTTTGAAATAATTGAAGTTACAAATCATATATCACTTGAAATTAACAGATTATAGAAGTCATGAAACAGCAATACAGAGCTTTTTATACCTACTTGAAATGTTGTTACATGAGACAACGCATGCGCGTTAATTGCAGAACCAGGAAGTATTATTCAGTGACTGATTAACGATTGTAAATTATAATAACAGGAACTATTTTGTCAATTACTGCCCATGCGCATAAACGATATAACAGAAAACACTTTGTCTCTTTCTGCTTACATGTCTGCTTTTCCGATAGCTTACAGTAATGAATGACTTTGGTTGGGAGTCTATGACAGAAGGCTCTAAGCTTCTAACAAACGTAAGGCTTTGCAGTTGCCAAGACAGAATCCTGTTACTAAGCTGTGACGTTATTTCTTTTCAGTGAGGTTGATTTGCATATATCTGGTTTGAAACTGGTAACGTTAGGGATAAAAAAGGAATGTGATCGAACATATATAGTCCAACTATTTTGTGAGATAATAATGCAAATTAAGTTTCTCATTTGACGATGAGGTTATAAATATTGTTTTTATATTCTCAGGCGTTTTAACTACTTATTATAATAACAGTTAAAAAGGTTAAATAGCTTCTATCTTTTCCTGCTGCATGGCGGGCCTCTACAGATTATCAAATTTTAAAACTCAGTTTATGACATAATGTAAAAAGTATCCAAAATGAACCATCAGTCAATCTCTATTATCAACATGTCTGTGGTGGTTGTTGTTTGTAGTTAAGCGCAAAAGTACATAAAGGGGGCACAAGCCTGTGGAGACTCTCCAGTTTTATCGTTTTGTATAAACTCTCAAGCATTTGTTTCTTCCTGTTTTCGCTACTAGTCACGCCCTCATGAACACTTCTTGTCTGCATGGGCGCCCGCAGGATAAGGCAAGGGGGGGGGGGAATTTGCCCCCTTAGATTTCACGAAAAATTGCACGTATGATGATGTGAACTTAACATCGTAGTTAAACTAAATTTTTTAGCAATTTTTATTAAAACTGTAAATTTGTGTTTGCGTATAATCACACATATAAGACATATTATTTTAGTATGTTGACTTACACTCTAAAAGCTGATCCCCTATATATACGTTTTGCCCCCCTGTTGAAAATATTTCTGTGGACGACCATGCTTGTCTGTGATATTAAGAAACTTCTAATAAGTCTCCAAGTATAACTCTAACATTCTGAGCTACTAGCATCTCTCCAACCATAACTTCTAGTTCCTAGATTCTATCGTTAATAAGCCACTCTCTCCAACCATAACTTCTAGTTCCTAGATTCTATCGTTAATAAGCCACTCTCTCCAACCATAACTTCTAGTTCCTAGATTCTATCGTTAATAAGCCACTCTCTCCAACCATAACTTCTAGTTCCTAGATTCTATCGTTAATAAGCCACTCTCTCCAACCATAACTTCTAGTTCCTAGATTCTATCGTTAATAAGCCACTCTCTCCAACCATAACTTCTAGTTCCTAGATTCTATCGTTAATAAGCCGCTCTCTTCAACCATAACTTCTAGTTCCTACCGTGAACAAGCCACGAGTAGTTTTTCTACCATAGCTTTTAGACTTTGTCATTAACAATCTACTCTCTCCAATCATAGCTTCTAGGCTTTGCCGTTTACGAACCACTTCAACATAATTCATTGACTCTTCCATTAACTAACTACTCTCTTCAACCATAAATCCTAAGTTCCTAGATTTTACCATTAATAACTCACTCTCTCTCTCCAACTGTAACTCCTAGGTTACTGATTCTATCATTAATAAGCCACTCTCTCCAACCATAATTCCTAGGTTCCTGATTCTACCCTTAATAAGTCACTCTCTCCAACCATAACTCCTAGGTTTTTGATTCTACTATTAACAAGCCACTCTCTCCAACCATAGCTCCTAGGTTTTTGATTCTACTGTTAACAAGCAACTCTCTCCAACCATAACTCCCTGGTTCCTGATTCTACTATTAACAAGCCACTCTCTCCAACCATAGCTCCTAGGTCCCTTATTCTACCGTTAATAAGCCACTTTCTGCAACCATGGATTATCTTCTGCAAATGAGCCTCAACATAACAAAGGATGTCTCAGAAGTTAATGGAATGTTTCTATTTTCTTATCAGGTTCTTTACAATGGATGGCGAAATATGAAATACCTAAAAAGGTTGAAACAATATTCTTGTAGGGGATAATCATAAGACCTTAAGTGAAGCTGATAATGAAAAGCATGTAAATCACCTTAATTTGTCTAAAACCATCTTAAAAAAACCACTGGCAACTTGCTGCAGAGGTGTTTTTGATCGTAACGCTTTTGCAGACGAACGGTGCAAACTGTTGGACAATGCATAAGCACTGATTACAAACAGCCTGAACAGTGACTGTAAACCTAAGGTAATTTATCAGTAGACGAAGTTGTATATTCATTTTTCCAGTGTGTTCTGTTACATTTCATGACACGTAAGTTGTCTCATTTTCTATTTATTACAAATGAAACATCAGTACATCTATTAGTATTGTACATGCTGACTACCAAATGCGAAATTCTAGAACTAGAGGGTTATGCCCATTGCTGTGTTAAAGGGAGAGTGGACAAAAAAAAAAACAACTGCCCTGGTTCCCTTTCTCAAGAGGATTCCAAGTGAAACTTTTCCACAAAAGGACACCTAAGGTTGGCCTCCATGAAAACTCGGAATAAACCATTATAGTGAAGCTAGGTTTGAGTCAGCTTCAGTTCGGTGAATGAAAGAACCTTTGGTTGCCAATTATGTCAGAAGAATTCCATTAAATTTGGGCTAAATATCTGAGTTAGTAACCTACAGATGAGGACAGGGGGGAACCTTAATTATTTACCTCTCAAGCCCCGCATAAGCCTAATCCAATTATGGGTATATCGAAAACAAAGGGAATGAGGAGGAGGGGGACTCAGTATACTTCAAGGAAAATTTAAAATAGTTGCAGTTGAACCAAAGTTGAACGCTTCGCCTTTTCAGCTCATTAGACAAGATATCGACCAAGTAACTCGAGAACAGCTCTTTTAAGAGACGTGTGTACATAACAGTCGATAACGCGCGAAACAGAAAATTCAACAGCGACGCAGGAACTCCCAACATCAAAGCGGTGACTGAAGACTACACAATATTACAATACGCCACACGTGTAGGTTTCTCATACGGTACTACATCTCGCGGGAATTTGTAGGCTTTCCGTCAGTAAGACTAAGAGCCTGTTTGTGCCACTCACGCTTCCAGACGGAAAACTAGAGCGCTGATATTACATAGAGCTTCATTCTTCGCCCTCACACGTGCCGTTTCATTTCGCGTAATAAGAAATAAAAAAAACAAACAATTATATTATTTTATGAATAGTGGAAACGAAATTCTGAAGGCAATTTTATTTGAAGTCTGAGGTCGTGAATATTTGTTAAAGCTTTATACTTATGGAAAATAACAGTTGTTCATCTAATTATCTTCGTCGATTTTGTAATAAATTAATCACTCACTCACACTTTAGCAAAGACGTTTAAAGTTTTTTGTTTATTTTCACTTAAATGATCACACTAAATTCTTACAATTTTTTCACGTTGACAGTCACACGGAGCAATGAAACTGATCGTTTAATTTCATTGCGCGATCTCAAAATGTAAACATTAATAATAATAATTAAAAATATGACGAGATTTAGAACCTTTTATTATACCATTGCACACACATTCTGATTAGAATACTAAGTAGTTTCGTAGCCACCGAGATGAAGATATGAGCGACATTTTGACCATACGTGTCAACAAGTGAATTTTGAGCTAACTGCATCTTGGGTTAGAGGCTAAGCTTCCACAGCGGTTATCTGAAATAGACAATAAATCATGGGGCCATGGAGATGGGGTCTAGTCAGAAGAAATATGAGGCATGCGTTCACTTTGGATGAAACTCTCTGCTTCCTAGTAGATCATCGGTAGTCAAACATGTGTAACCTGGATACGTTATATCTACGGCAGGCAGTGACGACGTGCATGTCACGTGATGCTCTTCCCTGAAAGATATGAAGAGGTAGTGTCACGTTAGAAACCAATCTGTTATTTCCGCTGGTCTGAAATAATCTATACATTCAGTTTTAAATAATAACTATATAGTGCTACTGATTTTCAAACGAGACCCAAAACTCGAGTGCTTTCGAATACTTCATTCTTCTTCTTCTTTATTCTCCTGAAGAAGAATAGTGAACTATTCGAAAGCGTTCGAGTTTTGGGTCTTGTTTGAAAACCATTAGAACGTTTTATGTGATCCTGTGTGCTAATTTCTTAATCAGAATTTATATAGTACTACAATTACAGCGGTGAATTGAAAGTTTATGCCAAACATAACGAAAAGGTGTTCCTTCCAGTCAAAGCCAACAATAATAGCTCGTGGTATCATTAAAGAAATAGAGCCACGCAATTTTCAAGTTGTTTATGATTGCCAAGTTACTATGAAATATATTTCCGCAAGTACATGTAGAGTTTTTTCCATGTCTTTAGTGTTAGTTCTAAGATAAAAGATGTAGCCCCTTTTATACATTATATAAACAGTTGAATACTATTGTGTTCTTTCACTTAATACTTCAAAATAAAACACTAATCTTTATGGAACTTGAATAGTATTGTGTTCTTTAAATTAATACTTCAAAACAAAACACTAAACTTTATGGAACTTGAATACTACTGTGTTCTTTAACTTAATACTTCAAAATAACGCACTAATATTTATGGATCTTGAATACTATTGTGTTCTTTAACTTAATACTTCAAAATAAAACACTAATCTTTCTGGAACTTGAATACTATTGTGTTCTTTAACTTAATGCTTCAAGAAAAAACACTAATATTTATGGAACTTGAATACTACTGTGTTCTTTAACTTAATACTTCAAAATAAAGCACTAATCTTTAAGGAACTTGAATACTATTGTGTTCTTTAACTTAATACTTAAAAAAACCACTAGTATCTATGGATCTTAAATACTATTGTGTTCTTTAACTCGATACTTCTAAAAATATTTATGGATCTTGAATACTATTGTGTTCTTTAAGTTAATACTTCATAAAAAGAAAACACTAATATTTATGGAACTTGAATACTATTGTGTTATTTAACTTAATACTTCAAAGCAAAACACTAAACTTTATGGAACTTGAATGCTACTGTGTTCTTTAACTTAATACTTCAAAATAAAGCACTAATCTTTAAGGAACTTGAATACTATTGTGTTCTTTAACTTAATACTTCAACAAAACACACTAATATTTATGGATCTTGAATACTGTTGTGTTCTTTCACTTAATACTTCAAAATAAAACACTAATCTTTCTGGAATTTGAATACTATTGTGTTCTTTAACTTAATACTTAAAAAAACACTAATATTTATGGAACTTGAACACTATTGTGTTCTTTAACTTAATACTTCAAAGCAAAACACTAAACTTTATGGAACTTGAATACTATTGTGTTCTTTAACTTAATACTTCAACAAAACACACTAATACTTATGGATCTTGAATATTGTTGTGTTCTTTCACTTAATACTTCAAAATAAAACACTAATCTTTCTGGAACTTGAATACTATTGTGTTCTTTAACTTAATGCTTGAAGAAAAACACACTAATATTTATGGATCTTGAATACTATTGTGTTCTTTCACTTAATACTTCCAAAAAACACACTAATGTTTATGGATTTTGAATACTATTGTGTTCTTTCACTTAATACTTCAAAATAAAACACTATTATTTATGGAACTTGAACACTATTGTGTTCTTTAACTTAATGCTTCAAAGCAAAACACTAAACTTTATGGAACTTGAATACTATTGTGTTCTTTAACTTAATACTTCAAAATAAAACACTAATATTTATGGAATTTGAATACTATTGTGTTCTTTAACTTAATACTTAAAAAACACTAATATTTATGGATCTTGAATACTATTGTGTTCTTTAACTTAATACTTCAAAAAAAAAACACTAATATTTATGGATCTTGAATACTATTGTGTTCTTTCACTTAATACTTCAAAATAAAACACTAATATTTATGGATCTTGAACACTATTGTGTTCTTTAACTTAATACTTCAAAA
>NW_013666244.1:87837-93869 GCF_000517525.1 Limulus polyphemus
AAAAAAACACTAATATTTATGGATCTTGAATACTATTGTGTTCTTTAACTTAATACTTCAACAAAACACTAAACTTTATGGAACTTCATAAAACTTAGCTTTGACACTCTTTTATGTCGTACTTGTTTTAACACGATCGATTTTTTTTACCTTAAACTAAAAAAAAAAACCCAGTTGATCGTTTAACAAGCCATCAGAGGAGATATACGTGTCCACCAAGTTTATTCTAGAAAGCATTGATTCCTGGTACTCAAAATTAACGTTTTCATAGAAAAATGAATAGTAAGTAAACCAGGCTTAATAGTGATCACAGTCTTTACGATTCTTAACACGTACTAAACGTTATACCATATTGTTGAATAGAAACATCTGAAAATCAAATACAAACTTTTTTTTATTTGTTATTAACTACTAAATGTGTAATATCAAAAAAAAAGAAGAAAATATTGTTTGTTTTTTTACTTTTATAGAATTGTTTGTTTGTTTGTAATTAAGCACAAAGCTCCACAATGGGCTGTCTGTGTTCTGCCCACCACGGGTATCGAAACCCGGATTCTAGCGTTGTAAGTCCGCAGACATACATAGAAATTAGTTGTAAAATATAAAATACTTTTTTGAAAGCTACAGTGAAGATTTTGATGAAAGAAAAAGTAAATATTGCTTGAGTTCATCTTTATTGAAAAACAAAACGAGTATAGATATTTTTCTTAAGGAGTGTGAGGATTTAAAAGAATTAAGCTGTTCGTTGTTCCAGTATTTCTCGGTGTAACAGTGAAAAGCAGCTAAAGCCGATTATTTTATTTTGGTAGAAATATCTTCAACCAACAACATAAAACTACTGGCAAACAAACTTTTACGTAACTGTGATGAAGCAGCTGAAATAGGCTACATTGTTCCTTTAAGAATATCTACAACCAATAATAACTACTGACAAACAGTCTGTTTTTTATGTAAGCCTGATGAACTAGTGGAACAAAATACATTATTTTTCCTGTAGTATCTACAACCAACAATAACTACTGACAAACAATTTATGTAACCGTGATGAAGCATTGTTTGTTTGTAGTTAAGCACAAAGCTACACAAGGGCTATCTGTGCTCTGCCCACCACGAGTATCGAAACCCCATTTCTAGCGTTGTAAGTCCGCATACATACCGCTGTGCCACTGGGGGTCGTGATAAAGCAACTGGAATTATAAATCAATACTATCACAGTGCGATTTACTGAAAACGAGTGCTATGAAATAATACTGCATTTTTTGTTGGAAACCAACTTTTCTTCATACGAATTCTGAAAACATATTTGATTTCTAATCTTTCTCTGTTTTTTAAAAAGAGGAAGAAAAAATCATAGTAAAACGAGCCCCTTGCACTTTTGATTTTGTAAATTGTCTACGTATGAGTGGTAAACTATTAATTCAACACGGCACAGCTTCAATAAAATTTACTAAAAGTTTACAGTAAAAATTACCGGTTTAGTATACAATACTTGTATACGGTTATTTAAGAAAAAACTCAGCAGGTGTTCTTCCAAAAACAGTATTATGTTCTCAGTGTTCTCAGGCCGTTAGAAGGCGCTGTGATGTTTTATTCACGTGTTTTTATTGCTGCCACTTCTATACAAAGTAAAAATATCAGGTTTTAGCAAATTGATTCTGACTGCTTCTTTCATCACTACTGAAGTCACCCATGAAAACATCTCTATATACATCTTTCTGTCTTTTTACTGGGGCAATAGTTTAATTAGCAGCCGTTTTCATCTTTGCCCTGCCATATATATGGTTTTATAAACACTGTGAGACTAATCATTATATCAGCACCTCAAGCTGTAAGTTCTCTCAATCTCGGCTGCGGAAAATTGGGTTATGGAACTATCGATTTTGTCCCGCGAGACATTAATTAAGCCTACATCGCGGTTTTAGTACGCTCTATAGCATCATAAAGACCGAAATTCAAAAAGCGACGGTTTTTGGACCGTAAGGTTATACTGATGTACATCAATATAATCACCAAGTCCAATAAGTTTCGACTGAACCTTCTCATCCCTACCCTGTTAAAAAATAAAGAAAAGGTTGTTCGATATACTTTATAACTTTACCAGAGTCAAGTTTATCTTCTTCCCAGAGTCAAATTTATCCTCCTCTTCGCCTAAAAATAAAGAAGGAGAGCACTCAACAGCTTGAAAAAAAAGACAAGAAATCAGGAACCACGAAGACAACGTGTGAATTAAAATCTAAAAAAATGCCACAAAATAAACTATTAATTAAATTCGTAACAAAGTAGTGCTTTCCTTACTCTTATATTTATGAATTTACTAGATCATGGTTTTTAGACAATCACATATTCTGGTGAACAATGTGAAATAAAATATTTTCTCGGACGCTCCGGTTTCACGTATTTTCTCAGCCTTGAAGAGCGCTAATTATGCCCTTAGGAATGCTGATTTATATATTGGAGGCTTGATTGGGAAAACGTCACGCTAGACTGATTTGTTATAGAACCCTTTAAATAGATGTTATTGGGTTCCTGATATGTTTGTCACGTTTGGAGACAAAGACATTGGAGACTATGGTTTACTTTTTAACTTAATAAGGCTTACTTAATGGTATTGGTGACTTGGCATTATAGGAGTTATAGTAAACTTAAGAATTTGTAACATAATTCTATAAGCTATAGTAAAGTCCAGAATTTGTAATATAATTCTAGGCGCTATAGTAAATTCCAGAATTTCTAACATGATTCTAGGAGCTATAGTAAAGTCCAGAATATATGATATAATTCTAGGAGCTACAGTAAAGTCCAGAATTTGTAACATAATTCTAAGAGCTACAGTAAAGCCCAGCATTTGTAACATAATTCTAGGAGCTATAGTAAAGTCCAGAATTTGTAACATAATTCTAGGTGCTATAGTAAAATCCAGAATTTGTAACGTAATTCTAGGTGCTATAGTAAAGTCCAGCATTTGTAACATAATTCTAAAAGCTGTAGTAAAGCTCAGTATTTGTAATATAATTCTAGGTGTTATAGTAAAGCCCAGCATTTGTAACATAATTCTAGGTGCTATAGTAAAGTCCAGCATTTGTAACATAATTCTAAGAGCTGTAGTAAAGTCCAGCATTTGTAACATAATTCTAGGTGCTATAGTAAAGTCCAGAATTTGTAACATAGCTCCAACAAAGTGAGAACTTTAAATTTATCTTAATTCTTACCATGTAAACTTGTCAACATTTGACCTGAGTTCGTATTCTGTATAGATGTATAAATTCAACTTCGGTAGCTACTCAGTTTAATAGCACTGTTCAGTCCTGGTATTAGGCGAAAGGCCTTGTTGGTCCTGGATATAGTAGATATAATGTGGTTTCCATATTATTATACAACATTATTTAATTTCACTTGGAAATTCTTATTAACATACTTAGAAAGGATCGCCAAAAATAACTATCACAGTCTTACGTCCACCACGTGCTAATTTTTATGTTAAAAGAATGTTGTTGTTGCTGTTTTTCCATTGTACGACAATTGACTTGTTTCTTATCGAATCGCTTGTTATTGTGAGTTAATAACTAACTTGTTAGATACAACTTTGCCTGAGAATATCATTATTAATTATAAATTATTTTTCATATGGATGTGAATAAATGCCGTGTTATTTGTGTAATTGTTTTTCTGTTTTGTTTGTGTTACTGATCTCATTAGAAAAACATTTTTCTGGAATGTGATATAATCGCTAGCTTGTTGGAAAGTGTTATAACAAATTTGATAAAAACAATAATGTTAGGCTATTCAAGTTGTGTTTGTTAGAATAGTCTTAGTCAAACTTCAAAAAGATCCATAGTGAATTAAAAATAAAAATCTCGATAATTAGATAAAATATTATTTGATAAGTCGTAAGTATCTGTACGGTCCTTGTGGCAATTTCGCTATTTTTCAGACATTTCACCTATTTTCTACTATGTCACTGTTCAAGTCATGGAATTAAACTCGAGGAAATCGTTTTGATTCTGGGTAAACTTGCTAAGCAGCCTGTGTGAGACTGAAAGTAGGCCTAACAAAGGTGTGATTAATTTGAGATAAATTACACATTTTTTTTTAAACTTGGAATGAGCGAAATGTCAGCAAGTTATTCTGTCGAATTACAAATGGGCGAAACGTCAGCAAGTTATTCTGTTGAATTACAAATGGGCGAAACGTCAGCAAGTTATTCTGTTGAATTACAAATGGGCGAAACGTCAGCAAGTTATTCTGCCCATTTGTAATTCGACAGAATAACTTGCTGACGTTTCGCCCATTTGTAATTCAACAGAATAACTTGCTGACGTTTCGCCCATTTGTAATTCAATATCACGATTTTGTTATCTGTACTCATCCATTATATTGTCGAGTTATATTTGTCAAATTATGTGTAAGTTATCCATCGATTCTACAACAATCTAGTTCAATACAGATTTTTCTTTTTCAATGACAGTTTGCTCATTATGAATTGCATATTATGGAAGACGAGGTAGATCTCGTTCGTAGTCGCTAGTCTACGCTGAATTGGACTCGTTTAATAAATGAGATTAAGCTTTGATATAATAAGAAAGGGTTGCTTTAGTGCTGGAGTCACAGTATATGCCATTATTTTGCTACAGAAATTAGCGTTACCCTAAAAATAAAAAAGGTGTTGACGAAGTTTCAGCAGAACAACTTGTTTTCCTTTTCTACGAGCGATATTCTGTTTTCCCATCAACTGATTCAGCAACAACTTATCTAGGAAGAATTATTTCTTGTCCCCTGGATCAGTTGAAAGACAATCTTGTTTTTTAGGAGCGATTCGTCGTTGTTCCCCCTAAATCTGTTGAGCTGGGGTTGTCCTCTGGAAATTATTTTTTTTTGTTCAGCTAAATATTCCTACTCCTAGGAGCGAACCAGTGTTCTTTTTTTTGTAAAATAACATTATCTTTTTAAAAACCAGAAAATCTCCATTTTAGTTCTTAACTTTTAAACTTTCAAAATCCATCACTAAAAATGTTTTTCAATTTCAATTTTCTTTTTTGTTAGCTAATTACACGCTGTAACATTTGTAAATGTTTGCTTGTTGTTAAGCGCGAAGATACGCATTAGGCTAGCTGTGTTCTGCCCATCGCAGGTATCCAAACCCGATTTTTACCATTAGAACAATTCAGATTTACCGCTGAGCAACTGGGAGGGAGACATTTGTAAATGACTCATATAGAACTGATAAAAGTACATTTGACCAACTTATTGTTGGCACTGGATAAAAACAGATATAATATGATTGACATACATTCTTCTTTACTTTCTCCCTTTAAATTTTTAAGATTCTCATAGCAATTTACTAGTGTTTTTAGTATTAATCTGAAAAATTCATATACCTTAGTGAAATGTTACGTGTGTGTGTGTGTCATTGTTTGCATTTTGTTGTTTTATATTTTCAGTAAAGTTATTTTAAAATACTTTTAGAACAAAACTGAATTAGCTAGTCACATACCACCTTTTTTTATCTAACTTTAGTCTGCCTCAAAAGCTCAGAAATCTGAAAGTCAAATAAAAGTCACCAGAAATCTCCCGAATTACCACGTGACTATGCGCAGTACACTTTTGTCACGGTGTCTTGCTGCAGAACACACGAAGTATATGTCTCTCTATTTTCTCAACCTATATGTCCACCATCTACTTCCTGGCTTAAGAATGAATACAAGAGTGATAGATGAATCGTGCTCTCGTATTTATTGCCGGCTTAACAATGAATACAAGAGTGATACATGAATCGTACTCGCATATTTACTGCCGGATTAAGAATGAAAACAAGAGTGATACATGAATCGTGCTCACATATTTACTGCCGGATTAAGAATGAATACAAGAGTGATACATGAATCGTGCTCTCGTATTTATGCCGGCTTAAGAATGAATACAAGAGTGATACATGAATCGTACTCGCATATTTATTGCCGGATTAAGAATGAATACAAGAGTAATACATGAATCGTGCTCACATATTTATTGTCGGTCTTAGAACGATACAGTAG
>NW_013666244.1:94869-112200 GCF_000517525.1 Limulus polyphemus
GAATGAATACAAGAGTAATACATGAATCGTGCTCACATATTTATTGTCGGCTTTAGAACGAATACATGAGTAATACATGAATCGTGCTCACATATTTATTGTCGGCTTTAGAACGAATACATGAGTAATACATGAATCGTGCTCTCGTATTAACTGCCGGCTTAAGAATGAATACAAGAGTGATAGATGAATCGTTCTCTCGAATTTATTGCCGGCTTAAGAATGAATACAAGCGATACATGAATCGTGCTTTCGTATTTATTGCCGGCTTAACAATGAAAACAAGAGTGATACATGAATCGTACTCGCATATTTATTGCCGGCTTAAGAATGAATACAAGAGTGATAGATGAATCGTTCTCTCGAATTTATTGCCGGCTTAAGAATGAATACAAGAGTGATACATGAATCGTGCTATCGTATTTATTGCCGGCTTAAGACTGAATACATGAGTGATACATGAATCGTGCTCTCGTATTAACTGCCGGCTTAAGAATGAATACAAGAGTGATAGATGAATCGTTCTCTCGAATTTATTGCCGGCTTAAGAATGAATACAAGAGTGATACATGAATCGTGCTCGTTTATTTACTGTCGGCTTTAGAACGAATACATGAGTGATACATGAATCGTGCTCGCATATTTATTGTCGGCTTAAGAACGAATACAAGGATAACACATGAATCATGTATTTATTGTTATAATGTGTGTGAGAAGACTGTTACATCGTTGCTGAATTAGTAAGATTACAGTTTTCATCATGTGCAAAATGAAAGCTCAGTCATTTAATCCTTTTTTTTCACCCGAAGCTGACAATTTACGTTCATGTGGTCCAACAATCCTGATAAAAAACTTGATTATGTTATCTTTATTTTTGTATCTAAATATAAATATTTAACATCGTTTGAGAAAAAATAACAATAAAAAATTTCATGCCGAAAACCAACGACTTCCTGCCACAAACTTTTCATATATATATATATATATAACGTCCCCCTAAAAAAAAGTAATTAAAAATTATTATATTTCTTATTGCAAACGCAGTGCACAAATTCACGTGTACTATCGTACTGTAATTCGTATTAATATAGAATGAACAGAAAACAGCAATTAATTATGTAAAGTTAAATTTTACAAATAAATTAACAACAAATTAACTTAATTCAAATTAGAGCTAATAATATATGATCAGGGTTAGTTTATCCGGCAATAAAATATAACCATATTCGTCAATAGATGTTTCCATCATCTCTCTCTTTTCTTACTTAAGTTTCTGGTGAAGGTTGTTTACTCGCGTGTACATTTTTTCGTGTTTTCTTTCTCTGAAAATTACCATAAAAAGTTTTGTGTTTTAAGATACTATCATACTGTTGCTACATTTGTTTAACTTTCTTCTGTTTATAAAAATGACTTAACGGTGCGATGTGTAGCAAATAAAAGTTGACACTGGCCAAACCTCGTGAAATATTACTGGGATCACGTCCAATAATATCTCTTGATGGCGAGGGTACCAAACTGATCTATCAATACATTATAAGTAAGAACAGTATATTAAATTGGCTTTCTTCATTACTGGGTTAATTTTTCAGTTCTCTCTTTGTATTTTGTAGTTATAGCAAAGGAATTAAATATATTTTTGAGCCACTGACCAGTGGGAAGGTAGTCAGTCAGTATCACCCCTCCACCCACGCTAATAGATTGACTGCTATTCCTATAACGCGTCTACAACTAAAATAGCACGGTTTGTAACCTAGCTCGCCAGTTACGAAATCCACAGCTCTTCTACAAGGCCTACTTGCGCTCCTCTTAGTTGCGATCTACGTAGAAAGTTGTTTTGATCAGAAGTTAACGATAGTAACTGTAAATTAAGAATAATATAAAATGTTCACGATGCTTTACTATTGCGGTACGTTATTATGCGATGTTTTGTTATGTAGCATGTTAAGTGCTTACTTATGCAGCTGTCGTACATAGCCGCTAACCCAGCAGCTGTCGAGGTCTTGTGATAACTCCTGTTTTAAAAAAAACAAAACAAAACTTAATAACAATTGGAAAACACAAAAGCGAATAAGAGAAAATCGATGGCAGTGTTTCTATCATACATCCTCTCCATACTGATTACTCCAAACTAAATGTATTACTACACCTCATCATCGATTATCGCTGGACTCTACGAAGGTAATTGGAACCGCTAACTTTACTTCGACAGACTACGTAGATGATCTTCAGGCTGTATATATATATAAGCAATAACTTGTTAATTTTATTCATAGGATTACTGCTTATTTGAAAAATTCATATCTAAGTGTATTGCTCGAAAAAAACCAAGAAAACAAGCTAAAACCAAAGATACAGTACGTAATCGAGCGGTTGTAACATTATATATAAATATTTATTTATTTAGGCACAAAATATTCTGTTACCATACATAACCTAAGAACCGTCAGAAAGTCAGAGTATGTTATCATTACTACTTACTTTAACAGGTTCTTCAACAAACGCCCCCACACCATGCTCACGTGATACATAACTCGCACTCCTCAAGTGTGGAATAGACCACGGCGCATGCTCGGGACCATCTATTTTTAGCACGATCAGCCCTCCAAAATAGTCTAATACTTTTCACTTCCTCTCTATCTTACCGTGAGATAGCCCGATATACGGTTGGCTTTGCATACCGTGAATGCTTTGCTAAATTTGAAAATTTGAATGAATTTTACAGTTTTTCTACAGGAATAAACGCCTGATGTCTAAAGCGCAAGTGTGTGGCCCCTCAGAAATATTATATCGGAGGGGTAAAAATTGTTTGTATTCGTCAATCTTAAAAGCCTTGAACAAAGCTTAATACTAATAGTCATACATGCTGTAAGTTAGGCTTACTTTAAATTCGGTTTTAAATGTTCATTGCTTCAAATTGATAAATATATTCAATTTCATTTTTCACCATAGCCCCAAGATAAATATATTCAATTTCATTTTTCACCCGAGCCCCAAGCCTAATCTCGTTACTCAGTTTAAAAAATAAAAAAAATGGAGTTTACATTTTATATGATACCGCTTCCGGTCAAAGATATGCTGAAATTATACTAGTTAAAGATTTGTGTTATTCGTGTGTTATTATGATCTCTGTAATCAGCAAAGAAATGTTGCATAAATAATTTAGAAAAATGTAAGTGGAACGGTTTTCGGGGTAGCAAGGCAGAAACAGGCATATTTTGATTTTAATATTCTTTATAAAATAACATTTATGAACTAAGAAAACAAAAACAAAGTATAAAAGTTTGTTTATGTGTGATTAAACACAAAGCTACACAATGGGCTATCTGTGCTTTGCTCACCACGGGTATCGAAACCCGGTTTCTGGCGTTGTGTCATTGGGAGGGGCCAAAATATAAAAGCGCATTAAACTTAACATTTAAAAAATAATCAAATAAAATGAGTAGTGTCATTTTATTCCTTATTTCCCTAAAAATCCGATTTGTAAATAACTTAATTAAAAATTATAGTAATTACACTATAAGAGTTGTTTCATGAAAACTGATGATATATTATATAGCGTCTAGATTACTACTACATCTGTCGTATCACAGCCGACCTGATGAGTTCTGGTATTGTGCGAAAAGCCTCGTCGGAACTGGATATGGCAGATCTAGTGTGGTTGACATATTATCCTTTTGCTTTCACTCATGGGTTCTAAAGTTCACTGCGATATATTAGAACAATATCCCCCCTCTGTATTGGAGCATGAGCCCCAGAAAATTGCCTGGCTATTAAAGTAAGTTGGAAATGTAAGTCCACTCTTTCGATGAGTACTTCAAGCTTATTCCAGTTCTAAGCATATATATATATATATAGATAGATAGTCAGAGCTTTCACCATAAAGAAGAACTGTAGTAATTATCAAAAGCGCTGAAATAAATAATAAATAAAAAACAATAAATAATTATTCTCGTTATTTTTCAAATACATATAGTATTTATAAGGTTGCCATTAAAAAAAAATTGAGATCTTTAATAACACAGGCCTTCGACGGTTTTATTGTCTTGATATTTTTACATGTTCTACAATAATTCCTGTACGCTGAATCCTAAAATGATATCCATTTTTCTCCATCACGTACAGATTTTTCACAAAACGTCATGCGTACTTTTATATAAGTGAACCATTTTACTGAAATCGGGTCACATTTTGTTGTGCTTAAAACGTTCCCAACCACTGCCTATAGATTTCTCTAGGCCAATCGCGACGTGAGGGTCTTATCGATTGTTCTGGAACCCACTAGAAACACACACCGCGAGTACATAAACAGTTAACAGGCCGCATGACGTGTCATTTCGGATAGTATTTGTTTGTGCGCGCTTTGTTTGCTTGTAGTTAAGCGCAAAGCTACACATGGGGCTATCTATGCTCTGCCCACCACGGGTATCGAAACCCGGTTTCTACCGTTGTAAGTCCGCAGACATTTCGTTGTGCAACTGGGAAAGTGCGTGCACTTTGACATTATTTTTTTTCATTTTAATTTCATTTATTCGTCGCTATGGCAACAAGAGGCTGTGTAAATGACCAAAACATAA
Organism: Limulus polyphemus; assembly: GCF_000517525.1. Taxonomy (NCBI): domain Eukaryota; kingdom Metazoa; phylum Arthropoda; class Merostomata; order Xiphosura; family Limulidae; genus Limulus; species Limulus polyphemus. The sequence continues at coordinate 99,444 of NW_013666244.1, forward strand.
TCTGTTATATTTGTTGTAAATTTGATCTAAGTAAGAGTTTTTTTTTTCTTCCCGATTTGTAAAAAATTTTTACTTGATAGAAAAAAAAATGAATATTACTTTCGAATTCTGCGTAGCTAAATTATGGAAAATCTGTTATTAAAACCAAAACAACTTTTATGAAGTTTAAATTCGCAGGCCTGTGTTACCAGACGCGTTTTTGTCCCATTATCGCTGTTTACTTGTTTCAAACAAATGAAAAACAACGCTAATCATACAGTTTTATTACTTAAGCGAAACGTTGAACGCTTAGGCAGTTTTCCAATCTTTTTAACATAAAAATACATAAACCTGAGAACAGGATTTTTCAATTATGCATATATGAAAATACGTAAGCAAAACAAAGTCACTTTCTAAGTTAAACTTTGCGTAGTGAACATTGTGACTAAATTCAGTGAATTAGCTCTACTCATTTGAAGGAGACATCCATATTAAAGCACAGAGTAGTGCGCATGCGCTACTCGTTAATCTGCTTCGATGCCGATAACAAACTTTGGGTCTAGTGTCAGTAATGTACAGCACGAAGAGCCTGCTTGAGCTTCGGGGAATATGTGACACACTAATGCGGTGACGCCCGTGAGCCTAAGCGAAGCCATCAATCGATAGGGTGTTTGGGAAAGAGCGCGCGGCATCTTAAGTACATCCTAGAACTTGCGGCTCGAAGATAAACTAATTTTCCTGTCCATAGCTTAGTTTGGCCTGAATCTGTTGGCAACGGCGTAGCACGAAACTTCTGTGCCGTCAGTGTTTTCCTCGAGAATATATTATGAAGCTTGTTAATGAAAGTGAAGTTATTCTGGCGTGAAGTTTTACAAACCAAGAAGTGGTTGAAGTCACGTACGTTGGATAGAATGATAGAAGAAAAAGAATGACAATGAGCATGTTGTTGTTATCTTGATAGATAGACAGACAGTCAAAAGTTAATTGGGCAAGAGACAGTCCAGAGTCGTGGATCAAATTAATAAAAAATAACTATTAAAAACACAACGACACCAATAGCTCGTAATTTTCGATTTTTCTACCCCCAGAGAAAACTAAACATTGCGGATTATTTAATAAAAAATAGTATATTTCCAGAATTATGTCATTCAGTATTCAACAAAATAATCGTATCCGGTTTAAATAGCGGTAAGTCAACGGAATTACAACGCTAAAATCCGGGTTTCGATTCTCCGCGGTGTACACAGGCGATAACCCAATGTGGTTCTGCTCTAAAACAAACAAAACTAAAAAAAAAAATCGAGACATCGCTCTTACTTATCAACATTTGACAGAAACAGATGAGATTCACACGTTAGTCCCACAACAAAAGGAATCTTTATCTGTATATTTGTATGTAAATAATCAAGCTTTCAAACACATTTGTTTTTAATCAGCAACAAACCAAACAATGTTTTGAAGATATGCAAGAACCTCGAGGTTTCTGCAACAAGAAACAAATTAACCATTCAATGTATACTCTTTGTCTAAAACAGGAAGATTTAAAAAGATTGTTGATTCACATGCTAATCTTGGCCATTACCTATTGGTGTATTTTCTTAATTATAATCCAGAACAGGATGTATAAAAACATCTTTAAAAAAATTTAAATTTTGTAAATATTTAAAAATATTGTCTGTTAAGTTTATCAAACTGAATTTGGATCACAGTTTAGAAAGTAATGCATAGGGATACTTCGCCTTTTTTTTAAAGGATGAGCACCACACAATATGCAGTGTTAGTCTACATACAATACGCAGCTGTGTGGTAAACTATTTCAGCCGAATCCTGTATCGGCGAAGAAAGGCGGGCAGAGATTCTGCTGTAATCTTCACGTGCACTCGAAGCGAGGCACCCTGCTAACTCTACGCTCGTTGAGCGATAAAACGCAGTAAAATCGTAAAGTAAGTTGGTCTGATGAAAAGGTCAAAGTTATGCTTCTTTGAAAGTGGTCGTCAAGTGATGGCCAATCGTAATCCTTATCGGTGCTGCGTTGTTGGCAATGCTGTAATCTGGAAGCTGTTAAGTTTCTACGCAATTATTTTCTCAATAATTTTTTATTATTATTTTAATTATTTATCGCTTTTACTTTTACAACATCTTACGTTAATCAGTTAAATTTATAGACAGCTAAATTTATAAATTTATATATATAAGTAAACGCATCACAGAAAAATAATTTAACTTTTTTGCCCCCTAATATCTAAATTTGCCAGTCGTTCCCCAGTGTCTCAGCGGTAAATCTACAGGCTTACAACGCTAAAACCCAAGTTTCGATACTTGTGGTAGACACACCACAGGCAGTCCATTGTATAGGTTTTTGCTTAACAACAAACATAAATTATTCGTTACGTCTGTTTAATGTGCCATTTTCAGAAAATTATTGCCCCCCAATGGCACAGGAATATGTTTTGCGGACGTACAACGCTAGAATTCAGGTTTCTTTACTCATGGTGGGCAGAGCCCAGATAGCCCATGTATTGCTTTGTGCTTAACTTCAAAGAAACAAACAGTAAAAACAGCTCCAAATAGATGCTGGAAATGGAAGTGCCAAGCAGGAAGAAATGGTTTTCGTATTTAATTCAAATATGATAAAGATAACAAAGGTTGGCAGAAAATCATATGTGACAAAGAAAGATTGTGATACAGAAAAAATAGTGAAGTAAATGGGTGTTTAAAAGCTAATTTGTTTTTCTCTCTCGCTGCTAGAACTTACCGATATTATATGTTTTCTGATAATATACGGATAGTTTATCTTAGCTGCTATAAGGACGTATAGTAGAAATGAAAGTAACATTAATTAAACACACTAAAGTTTGTTTTATAGGTGTCTTTTCCTTCAACCTTGTCCCAGGTTCATCAAAAATAGTACATCGCAGTGTTAAGTCAAACCAAAGTCTTATTAGAGCTGTGTTCTACAATTAGATTATCCCTACATCAACGATAATTGCCATTATATACATTCGGAGGGATAAGCCCCCTAGTTAACAGTAACTTTTATTTTCACCTCAGTTTGAATATGACTCATACTCTGAATGAGTAATGATACAGAAACAGGGTCAAGTAACTAAATCTTATTGGACAGTCGTCGTGGTACGTAACTGTTGTCTAAGATTGATAATTAGCACAAGTTTTTAATTTTTTGCATCCTCAAGTAAACTAATTGCATGCAGAATACGTGCACCACAATTTACCTGAATACATATGAATAAAGATATATTATTTCCAAATCATGAAATGTGTTTTATATCTGTTTACGAGTGCAATGATTTAGGATGAGAACAATTAATGGTGAAGTAGGGTATATAGTAATATGTTTTTTTCCTACCTTACTAACAGATAAGATTAATGATGAAGTGTGCTATACATGTTTACTAGTGTAATGATTTAGGATGAGAACAATTAATGGTGAAGTAGGATATAAAGTAATATATTCTTTACCTACCTTAGATAAGAATAATGATGAAGTGTTCTATACCTATCTTACCAGATAAAATCAATAGCGAAATAAAGTGGTTGGGGATGTTTGTTCTTTTCTTAGTAAAAATAGTAAAATCTTAAAGAATTTCACCCCAAGCCGGAACCAGTATTTGGGTTTGGAGGGGGGGGGAGAGTTATGCCTATAAAAATACGCCCCTCCCAAAATAAATAAATAAAAATAAATAAAACGTTGCCAGTACTCCGATTAGTTTATATTTAACATTTTAGATAAAAAGAGAAAAATATTAAAGAATTTCATCCCAAGCCGGAACCTAGTATTTGGTTTGGGGGTGGGGGCGAGAGTTATACCTAGAAAAATATGCCCTCGCCCCAAATAAATAAATAAAAATAAATAAAATGTTGCCAGTACTCCGATTAGTTTATATTTCACATTTTAACGTTGTCCTTACTCCGATTAGTTTATATTTCACATTTTAACGTTACCAGTACTCCGATTAGTTTATATTTTACATTTTAACGTTGCCATTACTTCGATTAGTTTATATCTAACATTTTAACGTTGCCAGTACTCCGATTAGTTTATATTTCACATTTTAACGTTGTCCTTACTCCGATTAGTTTATATTTCACATTTTAACGTTGCCAGTACTCCGATTAGTTTATATTTCACATTTTAACGTTACCAGTACCCCGATTAGTTTATATTTCACATTTTAACGTTGCCAGTACTCCGATTAGTTTATATTTCACATTTTAACGTTGTCCTTACTCCGATTAGTTTATATTTCACATTTTAACGTTGCTAGTACTCCGATTAGTTTATATTTTACATTTTAACGTTGCCAGTACTCCGATTAGTTTATATTTCACATTTTAACGTTGCCATTACTTCGATTAGTTTATATTTCACATTTTAACGTTGCCAGTACTCCGATTAGTTTATATTTCACATTTTAACGTTGCCATTACTCCGATTAGTTTATATTTCACATTTTAACGTTGTCAGTACTCCGATTAGTTTATATTTCACATTTTAACGTTGCCATTACTCCGATTAGTTTATATTTCACATTTTAACGTTGCCAGTACTCCGATTAGTTTATATTTCACATTTTAACGTAATCGTAATCTGTGGGTCGCGGGTTTGAATCCACGTCCCACCTAACATACTCGCCCTTTCAGCCGTGGGGGCGTTATAATGTGACGGTCAATCCCACTATTCGTTGGTAAAAGAGTAGCCCAAGAGTTGGCGGTGGGTGGCCTTTCCACTAGTCTTACACTGCTAAATTAGGGATGGCTAGCGCAGATAGTCCTCGGGTAGGTTTGCACGAAATTCGAAAACAAACAAACAAACAGTCATATAAATGTTACTTGGAGTAGTCGGTGTCGTATACTCAGAATTTCTGGTATAGCACACTTTTAAACGTTTTGTCTGAATTTTGGCGATAAATTAAAATTCCTTTCGTCTTTGGACAATATAGAATCCCCCTTGTTTCTGTCCTGTGTGGACGTTTTCAAGACACCCCTCAACCCCAGCAGTGAGTAAAAATCATAGTAAAGTTGTAAGCTTGTCAGTGAGTAAAGAGTTTTTTTTTTAATTTCTTTCCTTTACCGGCCATATTTGAAACTGATCTCTGCATTACATTTTCTGGATCTACGTTTTGCAAATACTTTTAATCTTTCGGGGTACCAGTGGACCTAAATATCACAATACTCTCAGGATTATGATAAACTCCTTTGAACAATAAACTAAAGAGGTTATGAAATGAGTCCTAAAGTAAGGCCAATAGAACACCTTTGGAACTTCTCTGGATGTCACATGTTTAACCCCTTCCGTGATTTAGCCGAGATTACTCCATGTTTCAAAAAATATTTATCCAAGTTAATTCGAGCAAACTATTTCTTGCCGTATTTTTAATTATGTGCCTAAATTTATCAGGTTTTTATGTATTACGATAAACTATCATAGAACGAAATTAAAGAAATCTGCCTTTTCTGGTTAATTGAGGACCCGGACAGATTTTGAGACTGTATCAATACGATGGAGAAATACTTGTTACTTGATATCTCTTTTAGAAAGACTACTTTAGGGAAATCCTGATTTTGAGTAAAGACTATACGGTCTCTTCGTTTTACGTTTCAGAACCTATACACAAAGTTGTAGTCTTTCAGATCTCTTCAGTCATCTCTCCCTAAAACACAATACACACCATTTATCTCTAACCCTACTTCAATTTCCATAAATGAGAAATAGTACTTTTGTTAACTCCGTTTCATTTCTTCACTGTTCACTGTAAGGTTCCTTTAATTTTCTATTTCATCCAAATTTCAGCAACCTACATTATATGATAAATGTTTCCATTCTCTTTAAGACTCCTCCACTAAGTGCTCTCGCACTCTTCATTCCATTTTCTCTTTAACAACCAGTAACAAAATCCACAGTGCGCATCCATGCTTCATTGTATCCTCGTTTCAGTATCAAATAATGAAATCCGTGGTATTTCTGCACTCTTCAATTCACTTTCACTTCAGTACCCGATAATGGAACCTATAATACTCTAGCGCTCTTCACTTTAGTAATCCATATGGAATCTATAGAAATTTTGCACTCTTTACTTAATTTGCACCCAGTAATCGAATCTGTACTATTTTTATTCTATATCCACTTCAGTATTTGGTAAAGGAATCTTAACTCTCCAAAACCAAGCTCCTGTTTTACATCTATGGTATTTAGCGGGTAAAGTGACCCAGCAGTAAATGTAGAAGTATAGTTTAACTGAATGACCGCAAGGTTAGACTCATGTGGAGACAGTTATGTGATTTGTAATGTGAGAAATATAAAAGTAAAATCGGATAGTTCATGAAGCGGTAAAGCTAAGGGCTAATCACACAAAAATTGGGTTTCGATACCCACGGTGGACAGAGTACAGATAGCCAATTGTGTAGCTTTGAGCTTAACAACAAACAAACAAAACCTAAGTGGAGTTCCATAAAACCATAAATATTTTTGATTACAGAACAGATTGGCAATAAGTAAACTTTTATAGAAGAGCAAAAAAAAATTTCTCGCTCTTAAAAATTTCTTTTGATCTAAAAACGCAAGAAAAAATGGATTTTCGGGGTGTCATTTTGACTGTAGCAAGAGTAGCTTGCTTTTAGATATAATCACATCAGTTTAACTGTAGCGAAGGCAAATTGTGCTTTATACACATAATCATATCACTAAACGCGGGCAAAACGTGTCTCAGATATAATCATTCCTCTTTAACTGTAGCGAGGACAGTTTTCATTTTAAATGTATACCCATTCCTAGCCCATCTGAAGAACCCTTGTATTAGGCGAAAGGCCTCGTCGGCATTGGATGTAGTAGACGTAGTGTGGATGACATATTATTAGAGTTTCTTCTTAAGAAGTTCTATTAGGGATTATATCAGTAGTGGGGGAAAATTGTGTTAGAAAATGTCGTATTAATGGGAAGATATCGAGAAAGAACAATCATTGCGAAAATCCTGCTCTTCAGATTTTGATATTTCTTTCAGTTTGTCCAAATAAAAACACTTTCTTAATGGTGGCGACTAGTTTTCATCATTTCCAGTCAAGTGTATCAGTTCCTTTTAGTTGAAACATTTAAAGGAATTATGACATTAATAATGGTACTAATTACATGTCTAAAAAGAGTGGTTTGTGTGTTTTTAACTGGTAAAAGCAGTACAGCCATATTTCTATAAGTATTGTCCTGATAAATAGGCGATGTTATACACCCAATATCTTATTATATATATAATAAAGTATTATTAGATGTTATTTTTCTATAATTATGTTTTCCCAACTTACAATAGGACATTAAGGTATCTTTAAATACTGAGCGATTTGAGTAGTAATCTTATCACCCAGAAGCACTTGTCCTTTCAACATTCTTAATGAATATGAAGACAATTTTCTCATATCTAAAAATAAACAAATAAAATTCGCAAAAATATAATCTAGTAATAGGTATATACCTAACTAAGATACAAAAAAAAATGTGTAAAACTTTTTTGCGGCTGCATTTTAGGTTTAATATTCTCGGTAATTATTTACTACAACCGCATTAATCATGGTGATAAAATCGACTTGGCAAGGTAATACGAACCGAGCCAGTTTCTTCTTCGACTAATATTAAAGATCTTTCTACCGTGGCCTATTCTTCACTAAAAATGATGATCAGTTCGTTATGCGCTTCTCGGAATGGATTCTTTTGTCCTCTGTCCTTATTACCGACCCAGTTCAGAGTAATTTATGCTGGAAAGCTTGCACGCTCCTGGGCACCGACCCAATATTGAACAGCGGCACGAGAAAAACTCTAAGCCACGGCGAAATTGACGAACTCCCGATGAGCCGGTAAGACTGCAAGCCCACTTGTGCGTTAGGAGAAATATTATTGATCACGAGTGCGCTCGGCCGGCAATTCGCCGCCTTCACGCACCATTGACAGGTGCAGCCTGTGCTTGAGCTTTCAAGCGCGTCTCACGCGGTTGCCCCGCGGGGAAAGAATGCACATGCGCACTGCATAACTAAAAACCAAGAGAGAGAGAAAAAAAGAAGAAAATACATTGTTAGCTCACATGGTAGTGCTTCGGTCGGTCTGCCGTGCGGCGAAATTAGGGATATGTTACTAGCCGTAAAGGCTGGAGGGGCTTCGAGCTTGCTGTGCAAATAGTTCTGACTTGGCAGAGCAATTCAGCGGAAGGAAAGCTTCGGAATGGGAGACAAAAGCATACAAAGTCTGGCTTGTGATGAAGTTCGTGACTAGATCATGATTAAAAAACAGAAAAGTCGTTTTGTTTTCTCGGAGTTTGATTTAAAAAAATACAAATGAAATCTTTTATGTTTACTTACAAATTATTAAGACTCACATATGTAAATACAAATATTCACAAGAGAATGAAAACAGTAGGTTGAAATATATGGCAACGAAATTACAATTTCAGTAACATTCAGATAGAAAGACAGATCTGTTTTTATCTATCTATCTATCTATCTATATCTTGTTTTTCCCAATCTGTTGTTTCGAAGACTGGTATTAGACTTTTTTTTTCTTTGCACGTTTGTTTGTCTGTTTGATGTAGAACAAAGTCACATTGAACTATCTGCTGTGTCCACCGCGGATAATTGTACCCCAGATTTTAGCGTTGTAAGTCCATAAACTTACCACTGTCCCACCGGGGGACACGTTTAGTACTAGTAAAAGTATGTATATACGCCGAGAAATTTATCTCGTTGGCTTCTCGGGGACAACGGAATGTTGTGTGTTTGCGTCATTCACCGGTACTGAAGCATGGGGGAAAATTTAAATGGTTGTCTAAACCTCGAAAATAGAATGTGCAAAATTCATAAAGTAAGGGGGTTTAGAATCCCTCTGGGGCATACCCAAGGACCCCAGAAAGTTTCATGGCAATCAGACTTGGTAAGTTGGAAAATGTAAATGGTTGTCTAAACCTCGAAAATAAAATGTGAAAAATTCATAAAGTAAGGGGGCTTAGAATCCCTCTGGGGCATACCCAAGGACCCCAGAAAATTTCATGGCAACCAGACTTGGTAAGTTGGAAAGTTTTTTACTTACCGACAATTAAACAGAGAGCTGCTTTCTAGTCAGATAATACTCACGGTATTATAGTTCAATACATACTCTGACCACAATTAATACTCCTGTTCTCATGTTTCATGTATATGTTTACACATCGTGACTACTAGAAAAAGGTCATAAAATGAAATCTATTACTTACTTATGCTAATCATTATGTACGTAAACGCACGTTTCTTCTTTGAATATATGATCATACACAAAATAAATACAATAATCCAGGAAGGTATTTGATAAATATGAAAAGTGTATTAAATATTTAATGCTTGAATACGCGAAAATAAGAAACTAATAGTAAATGTTACAACATCCAGAGAGTTTCAACTAAACTTACACTACCGAAAATAGACAACTCAACCCAACCACCCTTAGCTATCCATGACACTTAAATGTATCAATTTTTTTTCTTCGGGAGATTGTGTTTTACGCACATGTATATTGTGGTCGACACCCCGTGGCCTAGCGGAAAGTCCGAAGGTTTATAACGCTAAAAACCATGTTTCGATACCCGTAGTGAGCTCAGCACAGATAGCCTTTTGTGTAGTTTTGCGCTTAATTACAAACAAACGTGTGTCCATCTGATTTAAATATTCTTTGTGGAAGTTGAGTTAAAATTTTTTTGTAAAAAAACAGGAGTATTAATGGAGGCCCTGCATGGCCAGGTGGATAGGGCGCTTAACTCGCAATCTGAGGGTCGCGGATTCGAATCTCCGCTTCACCAAACATGCTCGTCTTTTCAGCCGTGGGGGCGTTATAATGTCATGGTTAATCACACTATTCGTTGGTAAAAAAAATAGTCCAAGAGTTGGCCTGGATGGTGATGACTTCCCTCTAGTCTTTCACTGCTAAATTAGGGACGGCTAACGCAGATAGCCCTCGTGTAGCTTTGCGCGAAATTCAAAATTCAATTATTGGAACAAATAACATTGTTCTGTGTTACGTTGCAAATGGTCCAGGTTTTTGAATTATAAATACTACCTTCGATGACAGACAACTTTTGTTCTGTATCTGACCTTATCCCTCAAAGGTCAGGGTCGCTTGAGGTAAAAATCTGCTCCCTGGTGGAATTTTTTTGTACTGAAAATTTTCAGGAGGGTTAATGTTGCGTTATTTTCCTTCAATGTCGTCCTTTTTTGTTTTGTAGAGAAAACTAAACTATGAAATTAGCGCTTAATTTTAAGAAACTTATTTTTCATCATTTTATTTAAACTTAAATATTTCGATCTCATCACCACGCACAATACAACCTACCGAACCACACGAAATAACTGCAGTTACTTGGTTTCATTAGATCAAATATACGAGTGTAATAAGTACAATAATTCCAACTGATTAAACCATAGAATTGTTAGATTGGTGGTTGTCGAGGGCTATCTGCGTAAGCCATCCCTAGATAGACTAGAGTTTACACCACCCATCGCCAACTCTTTATCAAAAGATAATGAGATTGTCCGTAATATTATAATGTATAGCGCTCTCACGGCTGAAAGAAAGAGCATGTTCGGTGGCGGGATTCGAAACTGTTACCCGCAGATGGCGCGTCGAGCGCTCTAACCATCAGGCAATACCAAACCGAAAACCAAACAAAGAAAATATACATAGAAATCAATGAAGCGTTTATGTTTAAATTTACCTCCTTTGGAAAAGTGTAGAAGGAAATTATAGTTATTGATAAATTTACTCACCTAGAGATAATGCTCTCTCTCGAATTCATTATCCCTTATTTTGTTTTTTTTTTGTAATTTACGTTTCCTCTGTATATTACTGAGATTTACTTATTTTTCTAAGTTTTTTGAAAGTAAATAGTTACATTTTCAAGTGAATTGAAACACTTTGGACAAAAACTGTTAACCTTCGAACACTGTTTGCATCACCTAATACAATGTTTCACTCTTTTATTTTTTTTTTCAGTTTTGAACCTAGTCTGGTGCCGGTTCTATCAAGTAAAGTAAGTTCGGATTACTAACACGCACGTTTACGTGCACCATCTCATCAGCTCACGTGCAGGGAGGGAGGGGTACGACCACCCTCGCGAACTGCAGCGACCACACACATACACGTACTGTGTTGTGGGTTCTTCCAAAACTGTGCCTTCTCTAGCTGTTTATTTGTTTTGTGCCTTAGAAGTTTTTACATCTCTGTATTGTGGGATTTTTATGTTTTGGTTGCTATCATTAAATCTAAAGCATCTGTAAGCTTAATTTACTGTTTTGCTAAATACGTACTGTGTGTCGAAAACATAATCTTGCCACACATTAACTGTCTCTAACTTTGGCACCAGCTAGCGGGGATGTTATATTTGTCGTGGTTTCCAAGTGTAGGGGAGAATATATGAGTCTTATAACATGTTAATCAAACAGGAACTGGTATTTTATATGAGTCTTATAACATGTTAATCAAACAGGAACTGGCATTTTATATGAGTATTATAACATGTTAATCAAACAGGAACTGGCATTTTATATGAGTCTTATAACATGTTAATCAAACAGGAACTGGCATTTTATATGAGTCTTATAACAAGTTAATCAAACAGGAACTGGCATTTTCTTTGCCCAAGAATTACATCCTAACATATTTTAAGGATTTCCATCGTTTAAAACGGTAGGGTACAACTTAACAAATGTTTATGTAATGAAACTGACTGGAAATGTCATTCATAATATCTTTTTTTTCCTTGTAAAATGGAAATCTGTATATTGTGGTTTCACATTTCATTTAAATGTTTTTTGTTTATTTTTTGTAAACTTTCACGAAAAAAATATCGTTAAAATATTTGTTCTTTATTAGCAGCTGTATTATATACAAATTGTATACTTAACTCAAATTAAAGCTTTACTTTTTATTACTAACTCATCACATATTTTTGTCGTAAACTTCATCTTATGATTGCTTTAATTAGTTTCTATTATTTTAATTTAAGGAACAGAAAAAATATTCAAGCTTTTACAGCTACTCTTGCCATTAACCAAGTTATGTCTTTACATGTTTTAATCTAAAAGTGTGAATCATGAAATACAGAAGCTGCCGTATCGTCATGACATTATCCTACCCACCGTAACAGTGCACGTCTTGCACGTGCGCTTGAACTCGCGACATCTTGACACACCGAGTTTTTTTTCTGCGACGAGACTTTTGTCGGAATTTATTCAAAGACCCTCCGTCACGCTTTGTGATTTTGAATGCGATTAGTGTTAGGGTGTTTAACGAAACACTATAACCTGCTGACAGCTGCTGAGGCATTTCTGGAATAGAAATATAGTATTCCAACAGCTCAGGATCTGTATTAACAAATACGAACTCGGATGAAAAGAGAAGTATGTATATCGTGCTTTTAATTCGGGTAATTCGATTCGTTTAAAATCGCTGTATCTTTCTCATTTGTAACATTGTGCAAATTGTAAGCTTGTATGTTTTCAAACAAATTGTTAAAAAAAGGCTCATTTTATTTTCAGATATCTGTCACTCTAATCCTTATGACGTAATTGATGAAAGTTCGAGATCGGCCATATTTGATACATCAAAACCTAAATATCTTACAAAATTGTTACAGTACAAGGGATAAGCTCAATCCATGTTAAAGTACCGTATTTTTCGGAATATAAGACGCACCCTTTATTTTAAAGACAAAGTTTTGGGGGAAAAAAGCCACAGTCGCATTTGAAAGATTTTTAT
>NW_013666244.1:112639-115487 GCF_000517525.1 Limulus polyphemus
TATCAAAATAAGAAAATACCCGTAAATAAAAAAAAGGTTTACTGTTATTTAATTTGGTTCAAAACCTACAAAATCTTCATTGCTTTCACTGTAATTTTTTTTTTATTATTATTTAGGGAGCATTATAAATAGTTATGTTTTTAAAATAAAATAAAACTACTATTGTTATAAATAACACATTCAATTGAACTAAACTATGCATGCCTATTTAAATATATTTACACATGGCTTGTGTATATCGTATATATACATATATATATTAGTCATACCTTCGGTGTATAGGACGCAAGCAGATTTTGACATCAAATTTTGGGTTAAAAAAGTGCGTCTTATACATCGAAAAATACGGTACATGTGCTATAAGACTATGGCAAGTACTACTAATCTATACAAACACACAGCTGGTGCTTATCCCACTTCTGATAAAGTACACACGGGGGAGAAAGGAGACGTCTAAAATAAACTAAAAATGTGGCTGGGAAGAGCTTGCAGCATTAGAACTAAACTCCTCACAGCCAGCATAGGCTTCGCCGCATCTATCTTGGGCCTGGGTATGTTCTAAAAGCGGAGTGAATGATACATATTATGTCGGAAGATTAAAGGAAAACATGGGAAACCTACGTACAAATGAAAGGAATCTGGTTGTAGCACTTAAACGACAGGTGTCTTGAGGGTCAGGAAGGACTAAAAAGGTTGGCTGTCGCCGATTTACAGTTGATTATCTAGTTCAGATGGATGTTTTCATAGTCAGAATTTTAGTATCATGCAGCAGGAAAGAGCGTGGTCCCAGGAATGTTCTGCAATGAGGGCTCAGTGTTCTAGCCGGGCAGTGGTGGGAATAGCCTGAAAAGATGTCCTAGAAGAGGTTAACTTAATTGTTATGACCAGGCGAATTAAACCAGTAACTCCCAGAATATCTTCGGAAGCTGGTGGAAAACTTCTTGACAGAAATGGAGGCATACATCTTTGGCTCAGTTTTCCGACATCTTTGTGTGGCCAAATAGTAGACTAGGCAGAATACTGACTTCCCAACGCGAACCTAACAGAAGGTGTCCGTTCAATTAAGTAGGTACAAAGAAGAATGTCTGTATCCATTTTAGACCTTGGTGGAGCACAAGTTCTAAGAAGAAATGAAAGAGCCTTCTGAGTGTACTAAGGCAACTTTGATCATCGTCTTTCAGAAGAAGGAAGACAATTCTGGCTTCCGAGTGAGAAACTAGTATTCTGTAAGACTCACAAAGTAGACATTGTTGAAGAAGAGAATATAAGAATGATTGGCGTGATATGTAAGTCAAAACGTATACTTCATGCAGACACGAGTTGCTTTTTTTCAGGCACATTGTTAACCAGACAACGTGGCTTCCAATCTTGCAAAGATCCATGTGGTGTGGGCTAGGCCCAGTCAACAAACAGATAATTTGGAACTTTCTAGATTTTACATCATATTACTGATGTTTTTCTTCTAATTGCTGGAAACTCAACTGTTCAGGAGGTACAAATGAATTGTTCCAGGTCCTGAAGCAGGTACTAATAGAGCATTACAATTTGGCTGAGATGCAAAACGAACTTGAACACATATTTCAGTACAACATGAAACTGTCATTTGTACTGTATTTTAGTAAGTCTGAGATGAATATGGGGGGGGGATCTTACATTTATCAGTAAGTACTTTAATTCAAAATAACTGCTGGTCATAGTGTTTTTTATGAAGTACTTTAGATGCTATCTAAGACGTTTAATCTTTAGCCTTAGGATATACCAGCACCACTATGGTGAATGGTTAACTTCCAGGACCTATAGGGCTCGATCGTCACTGGGACAGCTACATTTAAAGAATATCATTGTCGATAATAGGCCCTAAAGATACCTGGCTATCAGTGTAGACATGCCTGCAGTAACATTATAAATATAACACTTTCCAAACTCTTAACTACCAGTTAAGACTGAATGAACGCCTGGTTGAGATATACACTGAACTTCAAAATTTATCAAGCTTAAGTTTTTTGTCTGGGTGATACATCTGAAGCTGAAGAAATATTAAACGCAGTGATTTATTTCCAGTTCATTTGAGGAGGAGAGCAGCAAAATATGCGTTTTGTTGCTGTATTAGGCGTTGAGCGTGTGGTAAACCAACAAGATAAAGGTAGATCCCGCAATAACGGGAGTGGTTAGCGAGTTTGCATGTTGTTCAAATGTGAACCAAACAAAAACGAACATTAGATTTAATTAAACAACAAATTAACATTTATTTTACATTGCATACAAACAAAATTTGAACAAAATATTTGTTGCAATCTAACAAAAGAAAATAACAGTAATGGAACTGTTAAACATATACAAGTCTAGATCAGCCTCCAAACAAACTATACACAGAAATCTCAACTAGTTAGACCCGGTTGGCCATTTGAAGTCGCAATATTATCTAACCTCGAAGTCCCGAAGAACAAGAACTAAGTACATTAAGTATTAAAAATATAAACCTATCCTGTAAGTTACAGATGTAGGTGTTAGATATACACGACTGTTTCAGATTAAGGTTAATGCAAGCGTTATGATTTAGATTGTTTACATAACGCAGGTATTACCGTATTTTTCGGTGTATAAGACGCACTTTTTTTACCCCAAAATTTGATGTCAAAATCTGCTTGCGTCCTATACACCGAAGGTATGACTAATATATATATGTATATATATACGATATACACAATCCATGTGTAAATATATTTAAATAGGCATGCATAGTTTAGTTCAATTGAATGGGTTATTTATAACAATAGTAGTTTTATTTTATTTTAAAAACATAACTATTTATAATGCTCCCTAAATAATAAAAAAACGAATTACAGTG
>NW_013666244.1:115508-129186 GCF_000517525.1 Limulus polyphemus
TTATTTCTTATTTGATGTTTTGAGCTCTTTTGTGTTTAGAACAATATATACTAATTTTTCAAGTATCAAATTGAATTTTTGTTACCCAAAAACTTTGTCTTCAAAATAAGGGTGCGTCTTATTCACCGGTGCATCTTATATTCCGAAAAATACGGTATATTTAGTTATTTTTAGAAGCGATATTTTATGATAACTTTGTTTACGTAACTGTTTACGGATCATACGTTGTGTAGTTCAACTGTTATGAATTAGTGATTGTTTATAATAGTGAGATTATTGCCTGATTTTGCTAGAACTTTCTGAGTTTCTCGTTGGTATAAGTGAGTATAATTGCATCGCTTTGTTTGTTTGTGATGAATTTCGCGCAAAGCTACACGAGGGCTATCTGCGCTAGCCGTCCCTAATTTAGCAGTGATAGACCACCCACCGTCAACTCTTGGGCTACTCTTTTACCAACGAATAGTGGGGTTGCTCATCACATTATAACACCCCCACGGCTGAAAGGGCGAGCATGTTTGGTGTAACGGGGATTCGAACCAGCGACCCGCAGATTGCGAGTCGAGCGCTCTAACCACCTGGCCATGCCGGGCCTAATTGCATCAGAATATCTAGTATTTCATGGAATGTTCTATACTTCTATCAGGGTATAAATATGTGTCGAAAAATCATTATTTAGTTCTAGTTCTAAACTGCGAGATCGTGAGTTTAGCGATAGAGAAGGTATAGCGGCGATTTTTAAAGTGAAATTATCACAGACTGTATTGTAATAACAGAGTAGTAAAAAATAATTCGTCTTGTCATTTGTGTTCTAAAGTAACTAAATCAGTCTGTGTGGACTTTGATGAAAAAGAGACAATTATTTGAAGCTCTGTATACAATTGTGGTAAACAACAAAGTAACGAACATTTGTATATACATTTGATTGTTTTTAATATATTAATTTAAAACAAGTGGACTGTGTCACTGTTTATTTATAGTTGAAATTTATCGCCAAGAAGTCACAGACACTTATTGTAAAGAATCCGGCCTTACAAAACCTGACAATAGGTTTATAATGATAATTCATCACAGTCCTACCTTATGTAGTACTAAAATGGTAGCCAATGTGCTCTTTGATGAATTCACCACTAAGTTTGAGTGTTGGTGGAGACACAGAACAAGCACTAACACTACAGTTCCGGCTCCAGCTTTTCTTAACTAGGAGAACAAGGAGACAAATAATAATGGGATCAAATATAAAATAAATCTAAAATTATATTAATGGGCGACATTAGCTTGTTGGAGATAACAACATTTTAGGGGGTCCAGCCCCCCTAGCGCCGGCTTTTAACAGAAATATCCCTGCTCCTAGACTAGAATGACTCTTCAGATGGATAGACTAGTGGAAAGAAACATAATGACGGTGAAGAAAATTGTGTCAAAGCCCGTCAACAATAAATGGAATGAGTGAGATTATTACCTGTCCATCAACAATGAATGGAATGAGTGAAATGATTACCTGTTTTACTTTTTGGTGGCATAAAAAAGACATAAAGGTAGCTTGCCAAACACGATAACGCTAGAGAAAGAGCCTTAATTATCAAATTATATTATGTAAGTCAGGTTGCAATAGCCACTTGCATTCATCAAATATCTTTATTAAACTATCTTCGAATATGACAGAAAACAAATGTGGTAATAGGTTCGGGAGAGAGCAGGTTGCCTAAGCTTCCATCCATTACAGAAACTTTTATTTAGGGACTGGACTGCAGGGACATAAGCAGAAGTCCATAAAAAAGGGATGCTACTTGCAAGGAAGATGGAAGAGAATGCCCCAACTCCTCAGTATGGAGTAGCGAAGCCATACTGAGGAGTTGGGGCATTCTCTATCTGAAGAATTTTGTATGTTTCACTAAAAATAGCCTATTTTGATGGTCTGAGTGTATTGTTACACCTTTTAAATATATGTTTGTTTAGGGGTGCCATCGCTGCCTCTACATACCCACGCACATGGACTGGTCTTTACTTGCTGATCATGCATATTTTTTCATTTAAAAATCCTGGATAGAGCAAAGAGTCAAGGCAGTTTTATCTCATAGATGATGTAGTAGAGATCTATTACGTCACGCAAGCAGTGCCATAACGTATTGACCTAATTAAGCATGTGGTAGAACTTCAATTTGATACGTTATACACAGGGACACGGTTCGACGGCCATATTGACCGCGTTTGTTTTGACGAGTAAACAAACCAGCATGTGGCTTTTGACAAGGTATGGTGAAGGTGCTTAAATACCCCTCTGTATGCCTTAAAATCACTTTGTTATGTTAAATTATTCGAATTTTTTTGTAACTTTAAGTTGACTTTATGGAATCATTATGATAGCAGAGCATTGAAGCCAATAATTATCAGTTACACTATATTATCATCCGGTAATTATAGGCATATTAGTCTTACATCAATTGTGGGAAAAGTTTGGAAAGTATAAAAGATGCTTTGCCAAGCTATTTAACAAAGCTTAGAAAAATAGTCAATGTGGTTTTACTAAGGGAAAATCTTGCTTTACAAATCTTTTGACATTCTTCGAAAAGGTTACTGCTTATGTAGATGAAGGTAAAAGTGAAGATTTGGTGTATCTGGCATTTGACAGCATTAAGGTTAATACACTGTTAAGGTTATTTCCATCCAAATTATACTTATAATTCAAATTGTGATAACCCACATGCATTATCTTGCACTTATTATAATTAAAACTCAGGTGCCACTTATTCACCCAACTTACCAAATGATCTAAATCCTTTTGTAAATCAGCAGCATCCTCTTCACAGCTAGCAACACCCAATACCTTAATATTATCAGCAAATTTAAGTAATTTATTGACCTTTCCTTCATCTCTGTCATTGATGTAAAACAAAAAGAGCAAAGGTCCTAAGACTGAGCCCTGAGGTAACCCACTTGTGACATTAATCCAGTATGACTGAACTCCATTTGTAACAACCCTCTGTTTTTTTCCATTCAGCCGCTCTTCTATCCAATTAGCTAACCTATCTCCCACACCAATAGAGATATTATGTGGCACCTTATTGAATGCTTTCTGAAAATCCAGATATACCAAATGAACACCCTTACCCTCATCTACATGAGCAGTAACCTTCTCCTATGTTTGTATATTATCCTGTTTTAAATCCTAGATATTGTAAATATATTCTGAAATATATGCATCAGAATATAATGAGGATGGGGAGCGAGATATTATATGGAATAGGTGTGTTCATATATAGCCAGATGTAAAGTATAAAGCTGGTTGTTAACTATAGCTTAGATTTAAAAAGCTTCTATTATCGCCCATAGGGTTGTAGTTCTCCCACTTGTTTTCCTATTAAAAAACGCAAGTGCACTATTAAGCCTTACTTTTGAAAGAAGTGAGGCTTGGTAAAATATATTTGTGTGTGGATCTCTTTATTTAACTGCCTGATGACTTACATTATGGCTGTAGTTAGAGGTAGAATGAATGAAGAGAATCTGCTTTGTTTACTCGTCAAAATGTCCAGCCTCGTTCTCGCGACGACCTTGACACACCATATAAGGAAAATTGTGTCCCTGTGTACTAGCTAGAGAATGGGTAGTGGACATTTGGACTTGTATCACGTGTTTGAAAACTACTTTATGATTGGCTTGTTTGGCTACGTTTAAATGAACGCGTTATGACCGTGATAGCTTGTATAGGTTTATTTGTTTGTTTGTTTTAGAGCAAAGCCTCATTGTATTATCTGTTGTGTCCACCGCGGGGAATCGAACCACGGATTTTAGCATTGTGAGTCTGTAGACTTATCACTGTTCCACCAAGGGACCCTTGCATAGGTCTAACCTGTATAAGAGTCTGCCCAAATAAGTGGATGATAATAAAATAACTTGTAGACGATAGATAGATAGACGGTAGTTAATTGAACTTGATCCTGATAGATAAATGGTAGTTAATTGAACTTGAACTTGATAGGTAGATGTAGTTGATTGAACTTGATCCTGATAGATATATGGTAGTTAATTGAACTTGATCCTGATAGATAGATGGTAGTTAATTGAACTTGATCCTGATAGATAGATGTTAGTTAATTGGCCTTGATTCTGATGGATAGATGGTAGTTAATTGAATTTGATGCTGATAGATAGATGGTAGTTAATTGAATCTGATCCTGATAGATAGATGGTAGTTAATTGAACTTGATCCTGATAGATATATGGTAGTTAATTGAACTTGATTCTGATGGATAGATGGTAGTTAATTGAACTTGATGCTGATAGATAGATGGTAGTTAATTGAATCTGATCCTGATAGATAGATGGTAGTTAATTGAACTTGATCCTGAAACAAAAGATCTTCTTAGATGTATTTCAAATATTCGCACAAAGCTACACAAAGGCCATCTACACTAGTCGCCCATACTTTTGAACATATAGATTAAAGGGAAGGCAGCTAGTCAACAGCACCCACCGCCAACTCTTGAGCTAATCACATCGAATAGTGGGATTTGACCTTTACTCTTATTACACATCCATATTGAAGGAAGCCTCACTTTTTCGGCAACAGGACATGAACTCGAAACCTTTCGAGTTCACAATCCAGCATGTTAACCAGCAAGTCACGCCTGGTGCCTAAAAAAGAAGGAAAAACATCGAATATTTCTAGAGGTCACAAACCCTGATGGTCACGTCATGGGTTAAAGATTAACATTGTAGTATGAACTATTTCCTGTCTGTCAGTTAGTGGGTGCTTACTAAGCATAAAGATTTATAGTCCGCTAATTATGCAAATTCTATCTAGGACAAAGTATAAATTTACTTAAATATGAATCTTCTTATGATCAAATCTAATTTCTAACTACTGGTAATAACAGGAAAGTAAACGACAGAATGTTTATGATTAAATCTGAGGTGACTACGTATCTGAAAAGCTATGAAATTTCATATTCATTTTATTCCATAATGCATGAAAACATTAGTTAGAAATTGATATTATATATGTTTTTGTTTTAAATAAATCAACTTATTTTCAGCTATCTATCCGGAAGTACAGAGTATAATGGAAAAGAGATCCTGCTAACGAAACTTAAATTGTTTAGGGTTAAAATGAATATTAATCATTGGGACACTCTGTTTTAACGCTTCCATGCAAGCTCTCGGGTTTACTGGGTTTGCATAGGCAAAGCAGCGCTTGTTAACGTACGAGCAGTTCTGTGTTTTAACACATCTTAAGCGTCTGATTCATTAAGTCGACAAGTATAACCCTTTAAGAACCATGCACGTGAGTGGTAAGGTGTCCAATTTGGCTGGGTTCTAAAACATTCCGACAGGAAGCCTGGAATGATCGTAACGACCAACAAGGGTGGCCTTATGGAAGAAATGGAAGTATGTATATGATCAACTTTCTTTTAACTAACTAACGTTTCAAATACCACTGAACTTTATAGATTAGGCCAAAGAAATAGCAGTTGGAAACAAGTAATTGAAATACATGTAAGATGACGAATACTATAGAGTGAAGTATATTTATGAAACAAACTGAACGTTGATCTTTCTTTTGACCACACTTACGGGAAGGCATGAGAAAACTGAGTAAATACATCGTTTCACCTTTCATAACAGTAGTACTGTACTATGAAATTCGATGACTAGTGGTTAGGGCGCTTCACTCGCAATCTGCGGGTCGCAGGTTCGAATCCCTCTCATCGAACGTACTCGCCTTTTCAGCTGTGAGGGCGTTATAATGTTGCGGCCAATCCCACTATTCGTTGGTAAAAGAGTAATCCAAGAGTTGGCGGTGGGTGGTGATGACTAGCTGCCTTTGTTATTGTCTTTCACTGCTAAATTAGGGACGGTTAGCGCAGATTGCCTTTGTGTAGCTTTGCGCGAAATTCAAAACAAACCAAACAGTCGATGACTATTCAACTGAAGAATTAACGTGGCCTTCATCCAACACCCAAGAATCCAATCAACAGTCAAGGAGAGAAGTAGAGATCCAGGTGTACCTGATCCTCCCAGGTCACATGACCAAACAACGACCAAATGAATGATACTATTCAGTGACACAATTAATGGTATATTCTAGAACCTTGGATTATGAACTATATTAGATTTTAGAACTTTGGATTATGAACTATATTAGATTTTAAAACCTTGGATTATGAACTATACTAGTTTCTAGAACCTTGGATTATGAACTATATTCATTCTACTTTTCCCAAATTAAAGAGAACAAAGAGCAAAGATAGAAATATGAAATACATTTGGCATTGAAATTTGGAGAAGATAGTACATTTAGCAAAGAGGACCATTACTTCAGCACCAGCAATGAATACCTAGCTAATTTATTACTGTAGATATAATCAGGGTAAGGAGTAGTGCTGGAGTAACTACTGATCTTGGCTAGTCGACTGTATAGTAGTAGCTCTTTAGAAGTCGAAGTAGCTGACTAGTCGGCATAAGGGTGGTAGAGCTTGTTAGACAGGTATTTAACTATATCTGTTTTGGAACATCTGATATAATGTATGTTCTAATTCAACTGGAACACATTCCGATACTCAAAACACATGATTGCATTAGCATACGTCAGAAGTTACACAGACAGACTGTCAGATCCATTTGGGTTACTTCCCTTTATATTTACCCGCTCCAGGAAGACCAGCTTGCTGGTTTGGAAGGTCTTCTAAATGATGGTAAAATTAATTCGAATAAATTAATTAAAAGTTCTGTCAAAATAAATAAATGATAATAATTTGTTTCTAATTCTGATTTTTAAATATCTTAAGTAATATTGATAATAATTACGCTTCACTTATTAATCTTGTTCACACAGTAACAATCGCTCATGCAGCTGACGGTATAAATGTCACCTACATCACTATATGTCTGTTGTATCATAGATGATGTGATGGTCTCTGGTATTGCCGAAAGGCCTCGTAGCTAGTGGATATGGCAGAAGTAGTGTAGTTGGCACATTGATGCACAATATTCTTTGCTTTTACTCGTAAGTTCTTAGAATTACTAGTGTTAAGTATGTGTAGAACACGTAAATGGATATTGTATTCCATATATCCTGCAGATGTGTGTGTTACGAGATAGAATTTCACAGAAGCAATATTATAAACTTACGATTAAATACGCGATAACTATTGTGTCTCGTACATCAGAAACACGAACAACATATGCTCGCCGTCTTTCCGTTAATTTCACCATGACAGTCGGTATGCACGTAATGCTTGTACGTGTTTTAGTCGTTGCCTGAACAGAAGTTTGTTTCGTCGAGAGCCATCAGGCGGAATAATTAGTGTTGTTTTATTTGAAAACAAAACAAACAGTAAGTAAACTAACATTAGTATATTTCACATTCAAGGGAAATATATATATATATAACATTACTAGCAGAGTAATATATTCAATAATGAGCGCCCCCAGTGGCACAGCGGTATGTCTGCGTACTTACAACGCTAGAATCCGGGTTTCGATACCCGTGGTGGGCATAGCACAGATAGCCCATTGTGTAGCTTTGTGCTTAATTGCAAACAAATAAACAATCAGTAATGATCCCCGGCGATATATATTTTTACAATTAGTTGACTCGTGATTCTATACTCGACTACCGAGTCCTTTATTCGTTTTCAGCCGTGGGGGCGTTATAACGTGACGGTCAATCCCACTATTCGTGTAGCTTTGCGCGAAATTCCAAACAAACCAAACCTTTATTCGCCACCCCCACCGCAACTTCAGTAAGATAAAAAAAAAACCATGCCAGCCAAGCTGGAGTCAAAAGCAGACCCAGCAACAGCATCTGTATGCTTACCATTTTTACACGTGGATTAACATTGGAAAAAAAGAAAAGAAAATATATTTTTGTCTGTCATGAATAATGTTCGAGCGTAGGCTTTTTAATTCGATTTGTCAATATAACTTCATGTTTCAGCAGTACACGTTATGAAAACTTCTCCATAATGTTCACCAGGAGAGAGAAATACGGAAGCTATGTGAAAATACATTTCAGTTGATGTAAAAATAAAAAGCATATTGGGAGACCACAAAACAGTAGCTAGCCTAATAAGAGCACCCATCATTACCCGCGAATATTATTTGATGACTTGCTACACTGATATAAAATGAAATTTAAATATTATTTGATGACTTGCTACACTGATATAAAATGAAATTTAAGGTTGTAGAACTATGTTTAAATTCAATTATAACTCATGTATAAGCTCTGATCAAGCGTTACAACCTGGAAACAATATGTCATAATATATCCACCACACTACATCTGCCAAATTTAGTGCCTATGAGGTCTTTGCCTAATACCAGTACTCATCAGGCCGCCTAGGATACAACAGACACAGTAGTGGTCGAGAAGTCGCTATTTATATCCCAATTTGCATGAACAACAACCATGATTGTGTGAACTAGATAAAGTAAGTGAATTATTACTATAATCAATTTAATTTTGAGCCATGTGCAATTCATAAGGATAACGATAGCACAATATTATTTATTTATCAGTTTCCAACACCGATTATTACTATTCTAATGATATATAAAAAGTCACTTTCTTATTACTTTTCCTTTTTTTTATTTCATGTGTGAGATAATACGTTTAAATGGATTTTTGTTTGCAATGTTTTTTTCGTTCTATACTTGTAACTTTATTTGTTTAATAACTTGAAATAAAGCACTGCAATAAAAACGACATTACCCACATGAATAAAATGGAATGTAACATTGTTGAGAGAGTTGCAGCTCAGTGGTTAACTGAGTAGTTTTATTTTCTTTGTAACCTAAATCTACAGGTAGGCTTAGAAATATCAATAATGAATGGAAGTAGGTGGCCTCCTCTCTTGGACGTCGATTGTGTATTTAATCTAGCCCACGGTGCTTTTGTTTTGAATCAGCGAAGACTTGAATAATCGGGCTTATTATTTCTCTATTTCTTCGCTTTTATAGGTAATAAAGTTCAAAGAATAACGAGGCTAAACCAGGGTTCGAGTCCCCCCCCCCGATAAAAAAGCAAGGAAATAGAAGTGCCGGAATTGATTATATCAATTCAATAACAGTTTAAAATTAACTACGAATAATTTATATCTCTACCAGTATTTTTTAGTTAGTGAAACTAAAACGAAAATAACCAAAACGAGAAATTACAGCAATAAGTTAACGAAATTAAAATTAAAACAAAAAAAATTGTTTAAAAACTAGTGACATTGAAAATCTACCGTTTATGTTTGGAAGAACTAGTGACATTGAAAATCTACCGTTTATGTTTGGAAGAATTAGTGACATTTAAAATCTACCGTTTATGTTTGGAAGAATTAGTGACATTGAAAATCTACCGTTTATGTTTGGAAGAATTAGTGACATTGAAAATCTACCGTTTATGTTTGGAAGAATTAGTGACATTGAAAATCTACCGTTTATGTTTGGAAAAATTAGTGACATTGAAAATCTACTGTTTATGTTTGGAAGAACTAGTGACATTGAAAATCTACCGTTTATGTTTGGAAGAATTAGTGACATTGAAAATCTACCGTTTATGTTCGGAAGAATTAGTGACATTGAAAATCTACCGTTTATGTTTGGAAGACATTTTTTAGTATTTTATCCATTGTTACTATCGCAACACTAATCAGCTGATTATGCTGTACCATGGGTGCGTGCTACAAGGGTGTAAATAATAACCTAATAAATACACTTGGAGTGTAACACAGTAAATAAAGAGCAGTATATATATTTGCCACTTGCTTCATCAATGGTGTGTATTAGTTCATTCAAAATAATACATTATTTATTTATCTGCTTCTTTCACATCGAGCCTAAAGGGTAATGTAAATTAAATCACACCTATGGAAAATGTTTCACACAAACACAATAAACTGACAAAAATACTTAATGTTTCATTCTGTTTTATATTATGGGAATTTTATTTTGAAGCGATTGCTTAATTACATAATCCCATAAAGCTTCTTTATTATTAGTATTTGGCAGGATTATATTTGATTGTATAGTTTTATTATCGTAATATTCCTCGATAGGATTGTTTGGATCCAGTAAAATCGTGAGGGGAACAAAGTAATGTTTTAGTCAAAATATGCTTCGCTGTTACCTCCGCCACCGAAGATGGACAGAAGTTATGTTTTCACTCCTGTGTGTGTTTGTTGCAAGATTTATCCAAAACGGCTGAATGGATTGGGACGAAAGTTGGTATACATTTGGATTATGAACCAATTCAGAATTGAATAGTTTTTTGGAAGATCAAGGGAAAAGGTAAAGATCACAGCAAGGTCATGAAAATATCAAAAAATCCCTATCTGTTAACATGGGGACCGATTTTTCATACTATTTTTGCTCTATTACTCAGTTAAACATGATCGGATTTTGATGAAACTTGATGGAGGATATATGGAGAATATTATTCCTCATTTTCCTTACAAAAATGTTCCGTGACCATTGATAACGACGGACATATGGACACATTTTCGAATTTTTGAGAGCGCGGCGGAGGTATGCGCTCTACTGAGTGCACTCTAGTTTATTACTACGTTTACCAAGGAGTACCTCAGTTAGGTTTGTTTGTTTGTTTTTGAATTTCGCACAAAGCTACACGAGGGCTATTTGCGCTAGTCGTCTCTAATTTAGCAGTGAAAGACTAGAGGGAAGGCAGCTGATCATCAACACCCACTGCCAATTCTTGTACCAATGAATAGTGGGATTGACCATCACTTTATAATGCCCCCAAGGCTGAAAGCACAAGTGTGTTTAGTGGGAAGGGAATTCGAACTCGCGATCCCAGTTAGAGCAAGATGAAAATATAGCGTACATTTTTTATTTTTTTTATGTTTACGGGGATTTGACAAGGAAGAGAAATACAGTACTTTTGGATCTACGAATCCATCTATTTATTTTAGAATTAAACCATAATGTGTTAAAGTATTCGTGTGTGTTAACATAGATTGGTGTAAATATATATTATATTGTCAAAAAGATTCCAAAAAAGTGCAGGAACGGCATTCTAGCTACCAAAATAATTACCGGAACGGCGTTTCGCTACAACTCGAACTCTGGGCTTGATGTTGACGTTTAATTCTACTTAAGAACTGATTAGAATTTGTTTTAATGCAAAGCGACATAATAGGCTATTTTCGCCGTGCATACCGCAGGAATCGAACACAGAATTTAAGCATCATAAGTCCTCGAGTTCCCCAATGAGTCACTGAAGTACTAGGAAGTAACTTTAAGATTAAAAAGGTGATTACTATTTTCGTATATATTTGTATTGCTATTACTACTCTCTTATTACAGACGTTCGAATTTATCAGAAAGTTAGATACCATATTTTGAAAAAGTATCTACATAGAAAGTTTCAAATTCTCTCTTAGCCTTATTAATTGTGAAACTAGGTTTCAGTCTGAGCGCGAGATAGCATGTACGAAACACTTTGGATTTTACGATAACGTGAGTTTGTTTTTTTAAATCCCAGGAAGTGGGACACCTAGAAAATAGGAAACGTTTCCACTATATGTGTACATGTACAAGTACACCAAACTTATCAAAACAAAAAAAAATACATTTAATCTTACTTTTCGTCTTTAAAATGTTTTTTTTTTTTACTGTCTCAAGAAGAAATCGATTATAAACCACTTGAACAGTCGTGCCTTGTGGTTAAAACTGAAAACACAATTCAATGATGAATACTCAATGTCCCAACTAACTTGTAGCATGATTAGTATGCTCTGATAACTGCTTATTTATCTTAAAATGACCATAGCGACAAGTTCGTACGAAGAACGGTGTTATAACACAACAGATAATCTACATTCAATTTTTATTTTCCCATTTTCTGGATCACTTTGTATATATTTACAAGCATCTTATCATAATCTCTTAAAGTCATATGTAACTATCATATAATCCATGTGTCTATAGAAAACATTAACAGGCAAAACTGGCAACGACACTTTCTTGCATTTGACAACTGAAAACCGCTATAATCGTATCATAAAACTTGGATTCTCTTTCAGGCATTATTTCTAGGGACAGATTAAACTGTATGTGTGTGATGATTAATCAAACAATCTGCACATCAAGACTGGCTTTAGGATGCTTGATAGTATCGCTGATTAAAACATAACTTGAAGTGGCTTAAGGATATCATCTAATTACAAACCAAGGCTTCAGTAGGTAATCTTCCTACATGCTACGCCTAATTAACACTATGTAACGGACAAGGTTCAGCATTAAGATATTGTCTCCTACAATTACAACATGCTCGTATTCAGCTACGGATGAAAATAATGTTTAAATCTCCAAAGAAAATACAACAGAAAACCGACATATTTCAATCGTATTGCACATTTACGAGTTTTGCAAAATATTGTACAAACCATAAGAATCTGTAACATGATACTTTTGCATGGAGGTGAAAATGGGGCTTTTGCTTCAATTTATACTAATGTTGCTTTAAAACATCGTATTTTCCATTTTTCCATTAAATATATATATATATTTTTATCTTGAACTCAATACCTAGAGCGTATAAAAACCACGATCAGCATGATTGATACTAAACGATGTTTCGGGTCTTGTGCTGCCCTTGGAATACTTTCTCCATCTTCGATCGTGCTCTGTTTAATGACCACGATTACGCACCATTACCCAATACTGCAATTTCCCCTGTAACGAGATTCTGCAAAGGACGGCGAGGTCAGTCTTAGAATATACATACATCTTAACAATTTTCCCTGACTATCCACTTTATGTGGATGTCTATATCCAAGATTACGTTTGAAGTAGACCAGAAGAACAAAAGTCCATTAAAGTTGCACCGGAGAACTTGACAGCTATATAGTCAAAAGATATCGTTGTAATTATAGTTTCATCGGCCATCTTTCTCATGGAAACAGAGATTTATTTCGAGATGTAGCTGGAAGCTTATGAAGCTTCGCCAACTTCAAATTATCCCGAGTTACCTTGTTAACGGTACAAGAAGATACGCCCAGCTCCATCGCTTTCCACCTTTTTCTTGATTAGAGGGTTTTCTTTCGTAAGTTAAGCCTTCACTTTGGAGATGAAGAAATTGTTCCTGTTTGGATTAGGCCAAGTTTATCTGCTTTCTTGGAGAACGTTGAAGGGTCCTTTCTTCGAAATTTTACGTCCTTTGGCTGTGCATCGTTTAACAATGACACTATACGAATACCCTTCCTTGAAAAAGCTGTGGCATATGCATCCAGTCATAAATTTATCCGTGGCGGTATTGCATTGTTGAATGGTCAAGTATCCTTCTTGAACCAAAACGCAACTGTAGTCAAATCATTCGTATGAAGGGCTATTATATCATCATACTAGCTGTTCGGTGCTTTGAACCTAGACGCTTTTTATACTTTTTAACTTTTGTATTATCATCATGCTTTTTTACTAATCTCTTTCTTATAGTTTAGATGCTTTATGAAAATAATAATGATTACTGTGGTGTTGTAACCCTAACCATCTAAATATATATATATATATTGTTCGTCTTATTCTAATATTCACTACGCTTTCTGTACCTGTTCTGAAACTAAACGTTTTTCATGCTGTTCTCCAACAAGACTTGTGCTGTTCTATCGTAGTTTTTTTTTTCAGTGACGCTATATGTATTATTGTGATATCATTAAGGATTAAACAAAGA
>NW_013666244.1:129341-134274 GCF_000517525.1 Limulus polyphemus
TGTTCGGTGCTTTGAACCTAGACGCTTTTTATACTTTTTAACTTTTGTATTATCATCATGATTTTAAACTAATCACTTTCTTATAGTTTAGATGCTTTATGAAAATAATAATGATTACTGTTGTGTTGTAACCCTAACCATCTAAATATATATATATATTGTTCGTCTTATTCTAATATTCACTATGCTATCTGTACCTGTTCTGAAACTAAACGTTTTTCGTAGTTTTTTTTTCAGTGACGCTATATGATGATTGTGATATCATTAAGGATTAAACAAAGAGAATTAAATCGAACTTTCAGAGAAAAGGTAAGTCTCATCGTATATCAATTTTCGACATTATCCATTTTATTTCAGTTTACCTATGTTATAAACGTAAAGCTACAATACAGAGCATATTCATTTTCTCCCTTATCTGATAAAAATAGTCTTCCAGTCAAAGGTAGAACGACATCCTATAGTTACGTCTCAGAGCTGATTCATTTTCTCCTTTATCTGATAAAAATAGTCTTCCAGTCAAAGATAGAACGACATCTTATATTTACGTCTCAGAGCTAATTGTTATATATATTAAGTAAATAAGCACAAGAAACCAGGTTTGTTAGAAAATATTCCTATAGATCCACACAAATAAAATGATATATCAAAAGAGTCAAATGACTTTCGAGCCCAGTTTGAAAAGTAGGAATCCTCCATGTATTCACTAACCGAAATACACAAAAAAATCCTCACCATCCTTACTTATCGTATGAGGAATAGTTTATACATATGATGATGATGAATGTAGAGTTTTCAGTGAAAAGTTAGTGTCAAGCTCGCATTCTTTTCTGCCATTAGAATAAGAATATTTCATACCACAACACACACACAGTATAAATTATTATTTTTTTACAATATATATGCATAGCCATTTTCTCTGGCTATAAACATAGGGGAATATCTATTATAAACTGCCTATTGCGCACTAATAAGAACAAAAAATAAGATTTAAGTCGCTTGATTACCGAGGTGGTTGTCGGCTACGAAAGAGATTTTAGTTTCTCAGGAACACAAGTCAAACTACGATGAAAGAACCTAAAATCAATACAGCACTGACACACACACACACACATACACAGAATAATTGTTTCGATAATTTAATTAAATCTGAGAAATCTTGACGCTGCTTTAGAAATTTGTATACCACATATGAAAAAACGTTATATAAAGAAAAAAGGAAGAGGTCAGGGACACCACAGAATGTCAGAAAGCTGTATCAATGTCAAACATAACATCGTATTCCTTCTGGCTCAGATATTACGCCAAAAAGAAATTTAAATTTTACAATGCTAATTTTTTAATTTAAAGTTATGAACAATGAAGAAAGCTTGATATCTTTGTCACGCTTATTTTTAATGTTTTTTAACTCTTTTTTTTCCTATTTGTCATGTTTTTAATACCTTTTTATCTCCTCTTTCTAGTTGTTTTTAATATTTTTAACTCTCTTCTCTCTACTCGTTGTGCTTTCTTTAATGCTTTTTTTTTCTACTCGTCACGCTTATTTTTAATGTTTTTTAACTCTTTTTTTCTATTTGTCATGTTTTTAATACCTTTTTATCTCCTCTTTCTAGTTGTTTTTAATACTTTTAACTATTTTCTTTACTCGTCATGCTTGCTTTAATGCTTTTTTTCTACTAGCCACGCTTATTTTCGTTCTTTTTATTCTATTGTTCTTATTTTAAGATAACCTGCTCTAACTTTTTTGCCATTTTTCTCTTTTCTATACCCATCTAACTTGTTTTTATCTTTTTACTATGATCGTTCAATTTCTTCATGCACGAAATCACAGGTCGTATTTAAATGTAATGTTTAAAATCCTCAAACTTAGTTTTTATTAGCATTTTTCTGGGTATTTTCATGTTTTAATACATAGCTCTCCTTTGCATTATCCTGTAGGTGTTACCAAACTAAATATAACTATTTAAACAGTTACAATATATCTCATGGTGCCTCCAATATTTTACACAACCTGAACACGTGAGCAGCTTTCTTGTCTTTGCTATTTATTTGTTTTCATACAAGCACACGTATGTGTGTGTATATGTGTTTGTGTGTGTGTTTGTATATACACGCATGTGACTAATTTTCAAAACAAATACCTAAAAAATGCATGGCCTGATGGTTAGGGCGCTTGACCTGCAATCTACGGGTTCGAATCCAGTTACCGAACATACTTACTATTTCATTCGTGGAGCGTTATAATGTGACGGTGAATCCCACTTCTTGTTGATAAAGAGTAGTCCAAGAGTTGGCAGTGGTGGTATTGGCTAGCCTACATTTCTCTAGAGTCTAGTCTAACACTTTTGAATTAGGGAAAACTAGTTCAGATAGCCCTCGAGTAGCTTTTGCTCGAAATTCAACAACGAAACCTAAGGAAATGTTAAAATGGCTCTTCTATTTTTAGAGCGAGTTTTTTGTTACAGTAAGAAAGTATTCTCTGATTGCAGTTTTTAGAACATACAATGTCGTTAGTCAATAAGCTGTTGTTTTTGACTTTTTTGGCAGTGTTAAAAAAACGAGTTCGCTGTACAAATCATACATTTTTAGAACATACAATGGCATTAGTTACTATGCTGCTTTTTTTGTTTTTTGCGGTTTACAATAAACAGAGTTCTCTGTAAAAATTATTGCTTATGGTAAAATTATGAAAGTTAAATCCGCTCAAAATAGGTGCTACCTACTAAGCAAATGGTCACCCATTTAAAGTGCTACCTACTAAGCAAATTCACACAAGTTAAATCCGTTCAAAATAGGTGCAATGACACCGCCAAACAATTTATTTCTTCTCATATGACGTTTTGACTTATACAGTTTGATGATATGCATTAAGATTATCGTTCTTATCAAGACATATATAACTTATACCAAATACTATTCTTCAACTAGGCTTGAGCAAACTGCTAGAAATAATTTAAGGACGAGAGTATAGTACCCTACAGGCTCGATTTTCAACTTGTATGGATTGCGTGACTCACAGAACAGAGATCGTCACTTCCACTACACAAACTAGTCATTTGTTCCGATACATCCTCTAGAATTCCTCCCCTTGGTAACCAGATTCATGATCGCCAGAGGATACCGGGCAATTTCGAAGAGATAGGAAGAAAAAGCATGGTCGCTCGTTGTGCGTCGGGTGATATGCAGATGATGGAGTTAGATTTTAGTTGGGGAGCTAGTTTTCTCAATATATATGAAAGCAGCAGGTGAAGAGTGTTGAGTACTTTGCTACCCTCTACTCAGCCAACCGGTTCTGATCGCGGCCGGAAGTCGACTCTAATAACGATTTCCGTGTGTTTTTCTTCCGCTCTCTTCATCGCATACACTATTATGAATCATGCCAAATTCTTGTTGTTGTTGTTGTTGTTGCTAAACGTAAAAAATGTTACAGTAATAAAACCAGAATCACATTAACGTTCAAAATATATAAACCCATTTGCACTGAAATCATAAAATCAGCACGAGAATTTGCGATCATTGCCGAGATTAAGATCGTCAAATCTGCGCATGCGTGTGCTTTCTTTTTATGTTACATAATTCACTTCCATGGTTAAATGTTTCTTTTATAGATAGATCGATATGTTGTAACAATCTTACTCGTATGTACCAGCAGATATAATGGAAACTACATCACACTCACATTAAAACTTTGTCGTGCGTTAACAGGATTTTGAAGGTAGAAGGACAGCGAATTCTTAACAATATAGTAGTGAAGATTGAGTTCTAGAAAGGTTAACTATAGTTATATCAACGTAACTTGAGGTGTTCTCCACTTTCTAAAGATTACATTTGAAACTGCCATTTATAAATAGTTTCAACTCAAACCATGACTTTAAAATTCTACAGAAAAACAACAAACAACATAAGACAGAGATGTATATAGATATGTAGTCCCCCTGCTTTACTAGTAAGTTTAATTATTTTTATCACTACGTCAACGTCTTTCCTTCTGTTTTTACTTTTCATTAGGTGCAGCCCAGGATACAACACTTTGTAAAAGCAAACATCTAAAAAGCTGTTTCTATATTGCATGTTGTAGTCAGGATCAGAGAACCCAACTGGTTGATTGTTTGTTGTTTATCACAATAGGCTATCTGAGCTGTGCCCACTGCAGAGATCGAACCCCTACATTTTGCGTAAGCTCTCGATCTTAGCGCTGAGTCACTGGGAACTCTCGCGTGACTTCTCGAGCTGTGTGGAATTTATTTACATTTCAAACTAAACACAAGGTCGACTTTCTATGTAACACAGGAATGCTTTGGACAATATAAGAATCATTTATAAGCTTTTTAAGTTATCTAAACTTTAGCTTTACACGATGGAATTAAATATAAAACATTGTAATAATTTCATTAAAACAATACGCTAATGACTCTAGAAAAGACATTATTCTCCGCTTCTTGTAGTAACCCCCACCTAATAGATATACATCTGATATCAGTATCTCTTTTTCTCATGTAATTCAACTTTGTCAGAATGTAGTCTGGAACTTTTATAATTATCTTATGGTATCTTATGATGGTGAACACAAAGCAGAAGATTATAATTCTTACCTTATGTAATTCAAAACTCGATTAGCTTTCTTCACGTATACATGTTGAATGCCCTAAAATTCACATCAAGTAAACAAATTTACAAACATGAAATTACATTTTTTAACATTTATTTATGGATAATATTTTCTCTAAGTCAGCGGTGACTAAGTGCATGTGTCTTCTTCGTCAAGAACCATCTGTCAAATCCAGCTGACTAATTGTCTTCTCCGTCAAGAACCATCTGTCAAATCCAGCTGACTAATTGTCTTCTCCGTCAAGAACCATCTGTAAATCCAGCTGACTAATTGTCTTCTCCGTCAAGAACCATCTGTCAAATCCAGCTGACTAATTGTCTTACTTCG
>NW_013666244.1:135274-154830 GCF_000517525.1 Limulus polyphemus
TTAGTACTTACTTACGTCTAAGAACCTATACTAGTCTAAATCCTAGTCTTGACTAATTGTCTTCTCCGTCAAGAACCATCTGTCAAATCCAGCTGACTAATTGTCTTCTCCGTCAAGAACCATCTGTCAAATCCAGCTGACTAATTGTCTTCTCCGTCAAGAACCATCTGTCAAATCCAGCTGACTAATTGTCTTCTTCGTCAAGAACCATCTGTTAAATCCAGCTGACTAATTGTCTTCTTCGTCAAGAACCATCTGTCAAATCCAGCTGACTAATTGTCTTCTTCGTCAAGAACCATATGTTAAATCCAGCTGACTAATTGTCTTCTCCGTCAAGAACCATCTGTCAAATCCAGTTGACTAACTGCCAAGAACCACTTCTCAAGATCAGCTGTTTTTTTCGTCAAGATCCACCTTTCAAAATCAATTGCCCTATTCGTCAAGATCCATCTAAATCTTGACGCAATTTATCTTCCACAAATACAGTTTTTAAAGTATTACACGCAGGTATTTAAAAATTCAAAAGTTCACAGTTTAGAAAATATAGCAACAGTCTTGTAAATTTTTTAAGGTAACTTTATATATAAACCTTATAACGGCACATCAAAGTCTTTAAGTAAAGCTGGTTTCACACGCGGAATTCTGTTAATGGTTGCTATGCAAATTCTGGAATAAGCATTTCCAAACAGAAACAGGATGGTAAAAAAAAAAGAGAGTAAGAAACTCATTTTTGTCTGACTTTGTACCTAGCTGAACTAGTTTTTGTGAATATAGTTTTAGCCAGCTGTTTAGAACCGAGAATTTCTTGTGTGTACACAAAACCCATCCAAACCGGGAAGATGAAATTTACCAGTCTGTCTGTCTTTCCTACGAAGACATAGGTGATCGATGACATCAAGATTGACCTAGGAAAAGAACAGTTCATCACTTGAAGCTTACAAATGTCTAGTCATGTCTGCGTTCCTTTTCTGCTCGCCTGCTTTAATTAAACAAGCTGATAAGGCCTCAAGAGTCTTGAATGACGTGCTGTGCAGTTTGCGGCGTTCACTCGTGGTTTGGACTGGTTGACGTGACTTGAAATCAACTACCAAAGGAAGAGCAGTTATAATTGTGGCACTAGACGTCTGGATGAGAGCTGCACGGTTGTAGACGCTCATATAATCGAGGTGGATGATGGTATAGAAAATCCAAAAATGTTTTGGTTCCGAATACTGTAAAAAATCGTTTAAACGCACCGTGTTTTATAGTAGTTTAAACTACCCACATGTTTTTATCCTTAAGTGAACAATTAAAGACACAAGGCAACGTTTAAACCCCTTTTTTGATGTTTGCGACTAAAATGCAGTTCTTAATTGAACGCTCGAAACTGTATAACTTGTCAAACAGATTCGATTTTAGTATATTTACTGGCACCATTTTACGAGAGGGGAAAAGAAATAGATAAATAAAGTACCTCTCCTACTATGTAGGAAATACATTACCTCCTAAAGTTGAAGTATTTATTGATGATGATGATGATCCTGTGATGATTACAACTATTTGACAATTATCGGTGGCCCGGCATGGCCAGGTGGTTAGGGCGCTCGACTCGCAATTTGCGGGTCGTGGGTTCGAATCCCCGTCACACCACACATGCTCGCCCCTTTCAGCCGTGGGGGGGGGGGAGCGTTATAATGTGACGGTCAATCCCACTATTCGTTGGTAAAAGAGTAGCCCAAGAGTTGGCGGTGGGTGGTGGTGACTAGCTAGTCTTACACTGCTAAATTAGGGACGGCTAGCGTAGATAGCTCTCGTGTAGCTTTGCGCGAAATTCATAACGAACAATTATCGGTAATGATATGCCTACCGTTGGAAACTGTAGCTTAATAAAGATTTTGCGAATTTTGAAAAGCAATCAAGCGCTAACAAGACTTGGAACTAATTTTTCCTTTCATAAACACTTATTATGCACAGAGAAAATCGCAGTTGCTTAGTTGTGATGAATTTGTGAGACTAGTGATCACATTTTGCCAAGGATAAGCTGAGAGATCATAATTTATGAGGCTTCTGTTAAGATTACTTTTATGCCATATTTCTTTGAAGCCACTGCATACGATTATCATGTAGTAATGTAAATAATACGTTCATTTCGTAAACCAGATCATACAATAACCAAGACGTATGTGAGGGAGTAAATCTGAAACAGGTCGTGATGAAGACAAAATGGTAGAAAGTAAAGCATTTTTAACAAGAGACCAAAACGATTCCACTGAAAGAAGAAAAAGGACAAATATTATTGACGTCAAGTTTAGTAAACTTGTGGTTACCACATAATAAGTGTTTCTTTGCCTTTTAGTTTAGATAGAGCATTTCATGTTCACCCAAAATGTTCAAAATATTTCATTCTTTTCCTGTTCAGGTGCACATGTAGATTTAACACACTGAAAGACTTGATCAGGAATGTGGCTAACTTGCTATTTTCCTTCTTACACATTCACATATGATGGTGATGAACTCTCCCATGGAAAGTGTCAATGGATAAATATGTAGTTTAGTACTATGTATATTTTCTAATGAAATCTGCCGTGTAAAAGGTAAGGAGCAACTGGAACTTGTGTCCTTCCTATTTTAACTTGTAGAATAACCAAATGAAATGTGTAGTTTAGTACTATGTGTATCTTCTAATGAAATCTACCGTGTAGAAGATTAGGAGCAACTGGAGCCTGTGCCCTTCATATTTTAACTTGTAGAGTAAGCAAATGAAATATGTAGTTTAGTACTGTGTATTTTCTAATGAAATTTGCCGTGTAAAAGGTTAGGAGCAACTGGAACTTGTGTCCTTCCTATTTTAACTTGTGGAATAACCAAATGAAATATATAGTTTAGTACTGTGTATTTAATAATGAAATCTACCGTGTAGAAGATTAGGAGCAACTGGAGCCTGTGTCTTTCCTATTTTAACTTGTAGAATAACCAAATGAAATACGTAGCTTAGTACTATGTATATTTTATAATGAAATTTGCCGTGTAAAAGGTTAGGAGCAACTGGAGCCTGTGTCCTTTTATTTTACCTTGTGAAATAACCAAATGAAATTGGTGACAAGTGTACTGTTGGATATATTACACTGTTATGGTATTGATATAGTGATCAACTCTCTCAGTCTTGTTGAAATAGACTTTATATTTCATCAGATTAGTTCTGAAGTCAGGATATCTTTCAAATCTTCAGAGAGAGAAATGCTACCATTTCTTGTACAAATTACCTGCTCTATTGTATGTGTTCATCTTTTTTATGCTAAATGATTGTTTGTTTTACACTGTGACTTTGTGTCCATACTTTTCCCAGTTGAATCTCAGTTTAACTCTGCAGAACATCTACTATTCTGGTAGTTATTATTCTCACCTTTAAGATTACCTAAGAATACCACAGAGTAAGGGTACTAAAGTGAAATATTGGTCCCATGATTCCGAAGTTTACTTTTGTAATGTTCTTTTGCGGTTTCTTAAGGAGTAAATTTCTTTGCTCCTTTGTGCTCACATTATCTTGTTAATAGTATTTTCTAGATGAAGGACTTGTGTACGAGGGGACGAGTTAGTCACTAAAAGTGATTCGTTATTAAATAACGTATTACAGTAAAAGAGAAGTCCTCTCCTGGATTAAAGTACGTATATTGCTATTAAGGTGAATAGCCATGTATGTGATGTTAATCCTGTAATGTGACTTTTTTATACAGTGAAATAACCATATGAGACAAAGAACATTCATTCTCTGGTATAGATGGCCCATGATTACTTATGAGCTTTTCTTGGCATTGAAATAATGTAAGCTACATAAAATCAAGCATAAGACTTCATTATAATAGTAACTGTTTGTTCTACTGATTGAAAACTATGCATGAGTCTGGTTTGTTTTATCATCGATATATCTCTATTGATTAAATCAAGAGAACGCACCCTCCCAACTCAACATTGAAAAGTTTTTTAAGATCTCAGACAGGTACTTTCCTTGAGCTGCTGAAATCGGATTCAGTTGTAATAGCTGATGCAGAGTCTGGACGTGAGCTACTGAATTCGTAGTCAGACAGTTGTAATGGCTGACGCATGATTCTGGATGTGAGCTGCTGAACTCGGAGTCAGTTATAATGGCTGATGCTGAGTCTGGATGTGAACTGCTGAACTCGGATTTAGTTGTAATGGCTGATGCTGAGTCTGGATGTGAGCTACTGAACTCGGAGTCAGCTGTAATGGCTGGTGCTGAGTCTGGATGTGAGCTGCTGAACTCGGATTTAGTTGTAAAAGCTGATGCTCAGTCTGGATGTGAGCTGCCGAACTCGGATTTAGTTGTAAAAGCTGATGCTCAGTCTGGATGTGAGCTGCTGAACTCGGTGTCAGTTGTGATAGCTGATGCTGAGTCTGGATGTGAGCTACTGAAATCGTAGTCAGACAGTTGTAATAGCTGATGGTGAGTCTGGATGTGAGCTACTGAATTCGTAGTCAGACAGTTGTAATGGCTGACGCATGATTCTGGATGTGAGCTGCTGAACTCGGAGTCAGTTGTAATGGCTGACGCATGATTCTGGATGTGAGCTGCTGAACTCGGAGTCAGTTGTAATGGCTGATGCTGAGTCTGGATGTGAGTTGCTGAACTCGGAATCAGTTGTAAGGGATGATGTGAGTCTGGATGTGAGCTGCTGAACTCGGAGTCAGTTGGAATGGCTGATGCTGAGTCTGGATGTGAGCTACTTAACTCGGAATCAGTTGTAGTGGATGGTGCAGAGTCTGGATGTGAGCTGCCGAACTCGGAT
Organism: Limulus polyphemus; assembly: GCF_000517525.1. Classification (NCBI taxonomy): domain Eukaryota; kingdom Metazoa; phylum Arthropoda; class Merostomata; order Xiphosura; family Limulidae; genus Limulus; species Limulus polyphemus. Next base: position 140,059 of record NW_013666244.1, read on the forward strand.
TTAGTTGTAATAGCTGATGGTGAGTCTGGATGTGAGCTGCTGAACTCGGAGTCAGTTGGAATGGCTGACGCTATGTTTGGATGGGCCAATGCTCAACTCAGTTGAGCACTTGAAAGGTATAGTTAAATTACTGAGAGAAAACCATAGATGAGTGTGTGGAAAATTTGACAAGATTTGAACCTGAGTTATCTAACACGCTAAGTTCAAGTTGTAAGAAAGTGGTCAATGAATACTTGTAAATATATAGACGATTCTTAAACCTAATTATCAAAAGTTGTTTTTTTTTTTTTTGACACAGCCGAATAAATTATCCGTTGGAGCTCACTCTAGAAAAATAAAAACCGAAGCACGAGATCTGGATTTAGATATCTGCATAATTAATCAAACTTTCAAGATCAAAGCACTCACTAAAACGGATACTTTCTACTTTGAAGTAAAAAACTTTACATTTCCAAATACAAATATTCTAAATAATCTATTTTATAATTTTTACTACTCACAGCTTAGTAGATACAATATAATTTATTCAACATTACGAGACTTTTTGGATAGAGAGAACCCTTGAACCCACTCGTAATTTGTTTAGAAACGATATTGATCCTATTACATTTGAAACAAAATTCAATCACTGTATTGGAAAATTGGGCAATATTCTTGCTGCCGTTTATAGGTTTAGACGTTTTACAGAATAAGAGTTCACGTTTAAACTTTTATTCTTTTGGAACCGCTTTAGTCTGCCGATGGTTTTACCGCACGTTCATTCAAACTCTTATTATGTATGGTTAATACCAGCTGTGTAACAGTTCCATGTATATTATGACATTACGTCATTAGATAAGTTATATCAATGTTTTGCTAATTACTTTCTTTGCCATATTTATTTTTGTTAACACTTCTCTTATTATTGTTATAGAACTTTCTCGAGGATTATCGCGTTTACTTTTCGGCTTTCACAGAAGGTTTGACTTTATTTATTACTTCCTGTTCTATGCTCCTTGTGTTTTTTTTAAGTGACAGACGTTAATTTAAAATGAGAGAAGTTGTGTTAGACACACTTCATATTGTTTTCTTTGTATTACATTTGACATTGTGATATTTTATTTATATAACCGATATTCTAGTAACTTATTGCACGATTCAGGTATTTATTTATTTATTATGTTGTATCTTCATAAACATTAGTGTTTGGCTGTACTCTTGATTTTGGTTTGTGTGTTTGAAGTTAAGCACTAACCTACACAATGGGCTATCTGTGCTATGCCCACCACGGATATCGAAACCCGGTTTTTAGCCTGTACTCTTGGTAATGTCCTGCTATTGGATTTCACATTTAAACAATTACATGTGTCGCAGCAATTTATCTCAGATCCCAAGCTCCTCTGAAGTTACACTTTCTGAGCTGTTTAAGGGGTTTTCATTGATAACAAGACGTTTTTAGGGAGAAGTTTTGGACATTTCTGTTTATACACGGTGATATCGGGTATACCGATGTTACGTTATTCAACGAATGTTAAATCCACGACAGTACTTGAAACCAACGGCTAATGAGTGTGTTTTCCATAAGAAAAGTATACTCTATTATGTAATAATTGTTACTTTCATTAACAGTATTGGCGAGAATGTTTAATATATCTACTACTTTTATTATTTTTAACTTTGATTACAATACTTTCAATGCAGAGATTCTTTTGCATTGTTTGATTAATATGTTTTTGGGACTAACCTACATTCCCTAAGGTGGCTGACTTTTGTAAAGTATTATTGGATTTACGGCCGAAAATATCGTTAATAACGATGGTACCCAACTGATGAAACAATGTATTCTAATCGTTACAAGTAAGAACGTAATAAAATAATACTTAATTTATCTATATTCATTACCAGGCTTGTTTTTACTTTCACTATAAGTAGGTTACTTGATCTGATCGGAAGTTAATGTTATTCTATTCTAACCTAGTTATAGAAGGGTTAAATAACCCTTTATTTCCATTCCGACAACTCTCCCCATATCTAGCCCACGGTCTTCCCAAAACCGAACATTGTAATTATGATTTATTAGCCAAATTAGGCATAAATAGCTGTGATCATTTTCTTCAACTGCCGTATAAGACTGTATGACACCTATACAAATACATCAAAGGGATGTTGCTATTTTAGTGCACAACTTTTGTTTGTTTTAACGCAAAGCTACACAATAGGATATATGCGTTACATCCATCATGGGGAATCGAACCCCGAATTTTAACGTTGTAAGTCTGGGGATAACAGCAAAGAGTTACATATAAATACCAGCAACCAGTTACGCACTACCAAAATGAAATAGAACAGATAAATAATACATTTAAATATTAAAATGTATTTTTTCAAAAAAGAAAAAAAAACAACCATCATAAAATAAAATTAATACGTCTGATTTTCATGACAACTGACTTCAATATCAGACATGCTACCCATATGCGCAAAACACGTCTTAGGCACCATGCATTATTACCTGAGGAGTTACATTTACTTCAACTACATATATGTTCATAGCTACATACAGAACACCTGCACGAAGATGTTTAAAAATTCTCGAATATACCTTAATACATATATATTATGAATAATTAATAGAGGTTAAAATTACTAGTTATTTTAAATGTGACAGCATTAACGCACGGAACATTAAAATAAGAATTACAACAATGTAATAAATATATATCTACGAATTCAAGCGTTTTAATAATAAGCACCATTTTTACTATTTAAAGAAGAAATTGGCGGTGAAGGCTATAAAGTATTAGGATAATAATATTTATAATACACTTTCTAAATAAGTCAAAGTATTTTGTAATCAAATTCTTACTGTTGTTGAATTATATGTTACCGTGTGGTGAATTTGAAATAAATAAATAAAAAGTCGAGAAGAAATGAAGCATGACAATTTTATTAAGGAACAACTATAAACATAGTTACGACACAACGGCCAATGAACTTAGGAATCAGGACACTCTGACAATTATGTCTCGTGAAATCCGCGTGAGTCTCTGCTGTGTACTTGTCATCCCTACAACAACGCAGGCAGCGATGCTAAAATAAACACATCTTCTGAACTAACTATAGAGGAAAGGCTCCGAAAACTGCGGATGTGGTGAACGTAGCGTGCCACGAGAAGAAACTGTTGAGACCTCACAAGTTTCATGTAAGGACTTTTGAGAGTCAGGAGTATTCTCTGTGCAGAAAAGCTTGTAAAAACGAAACGTGTTCCATCTTGAAAGTCATTCCATGATGAAACGTGCTCTGTACAGAATGCTGCTTGAAAACGAAGCGTGTTTGATGCTAAAGAAACATTTGAGAGCGAAACGCGCGAGTTGCGAAAAATATTTCAGAACGAATATTACGCTATACGACACAATATGTGAGAACAAAACATATTTCAATACAAAACTCTATAAGAACCGAACGTGATGTCTGTATAAAGGATGGATAAGAACAAAACATATAAGTGATAATGAAGATAACAGAGAACAAAGCATGCTTTATACGAAAAGATAATAACGAAACGTGTTCCGTGCAGAAAAATAACTGAGAACTAAACACTCTCAGCACACACACAAACACGTGAGAACGAACCGGGATATATACAGATAGCCTGTGAGAACGAAACATGTTTCATCTAGAAAGATGTGTGAAATTGAAATGCGCGCACTATAAAACGTCGTTCAAGAACGAAACGTTTTCCGTGCAGAACGTGTTCCTTATACAAGAATCTGGTATGCTGTTTACAAAGGAACAAATCTGAGATCCAAATGTATTAGAATTCTAAGAAAATGTTACAAAAAGCACTTTGTTGACAGAGAGAAGTGCGAGAACAAAATTTGTTTGCACTGCATAACTTGAGGGATCAGAAATACATATAAGAACGTATCGTGATAACGGGAACAAGGTTTGCTTTACACAAGTAAATATACAAGAACAAAAGGATCTTCACGTGTTAAAGCTAAATGCGTTCTTTATTAAAGAGGATACAAAAACAAAATGTTATCTATGCAAAACGAAACGCGAGAACCGAATGTGTTAAAATCGTATAAGAACAATAGGTGTTTCCTGCATAAAAATATTTGAAAATGAATCGTGTTTCGCATATAAAGACATGTAATTAAGAAACGTAGGTTTCAGAACTTTAATGGACTACACCTGCCAGTTGATTGAAAAGGGAACGACGTTTCGGCTTTTATACTGAGGCCCTTCTTCCGGAAGTAGGCTGCAGTATAGAAGCTGAAACGTCACTCCCCTTTCATTCAACAGGCAATTGTAATACCTTAAAGTTCTGAAACCCACGTTTTTTAATTACATGCTATATCTACTCTGCCCAAAGTTCCACTGAAACAATTAAGCAACGTGTTTCGTGCTAAAAGGTGTTCGACGACAGATCATGCATAAAAAAATATCCTGCGCGTATGGAACATGTGCACAACAAACATATCCCGCGCATAACGACACATATACAAACCTCTCTTCAAAGAGATATGTGAGAACCTAGTGTGATGCACGCACAAATACATTGATAACAGAGCGTCTTGTGCACAAAATGACGCGTGTGCTTACACCTACAACAGTAGCAAAGGTTTGCTCTATATTTTGGAGAAATATCTCCAAATATTTAGTGAAATATCTTTCCATAGAAGTAACATAGATCAGTAACCCTGGTGGTTCAACGGTAACCCTGAGAACTTATAACGCCAAAAATAATCCTTTTATCATAAACGATATTACATTAATAAACGATATTATTTTTCTATACGTTAAAAACAGTTTGTGTAACCTTGAATTTGCTGTTTGTGAGGAAAACTCATATCATTCTATAAGAATATATTCGATCTCACTTAGGCAATATCAATTCATTTTTTGTTGTTCATATGATAAGTGGTCCATAGCTTACCCCACCAACCTAGTAGAAGTACTAAAGATGCTAAGTAATTTTGTCGTAGTTCGTGGTAATTTTTATTAGGACTTTCATGTCACACGTAGATTAATAATGATAATGGACACTTTGAAGATTTGTACTGTTAGACTGATTCATTCACTGCTTGTATAAACACAGCTTTTATTTATTGATAGGGTTAGTTTCGATGACAAGCTCAACCTCCACTAAAAATACCCTTTTAATTTTACTATTACTACGTTCTTATGTGAACTGCGTCTCATTAAGTATGAATAGTTGAATATCTTCTTAATAGTTGGTATGAAGCGATAACTTTTATAGCGTTATTTCCGAAAGTCAGTTGCTCAACGGTCAGATCTGTTCTGTGTGGATAACATTTGATTTGCTTTAGTGCAAATGTTCAAAATGTTTGTTAGCATGCGCAACATGTTTGTGTACTATTCGCCTATACTTGTTGATTAATCTGAAACACACATAAATATTAGAAAGAACTAATATACTTTTCTGAGAAAACTAACTTTTAGACTACCCTGTATAACTTCTGTTAAACTAATGATTCCATGCAGAAGCGATTTTTTATGAAAAAACTGCCTTGTTTCTTAAGTTCTGGTTAAAAACCAGAAACCATCTTAATTCTTCAGTTCTTGTTAAAAACAGGAACAAAACTGATTTCAGTTCTGGTTAAAGATAGAAAAATTACCGACTTTTCAGTTTTTCGTTAATTGTTTTTCTCATCCACAAGCGAAAATAGATTGATGATACAAAGGAAGATACAGTTTTGTGACATAAAAGCCACACCTCATCTGCTTGTAAACGATTTAAGGTTACGAAAATAATAAATATACAAGTAATTTAATTAATTTAAAAGGACACAGTTTGACATTAAATGAACAGATACGTAAAATTTGACATGAAACAATCAGCATGAAACTTTTAATTATTGCTGTGTAAAACTAAAATCTTAAACAATTTTGAAAACTAATCACATAATACAACTTTTTAGAATCATCTAAAGTGTATAGAAAAAAAATCAAAATGTTATATGTACATCTAAACAAATCGAAAATTTAATTAATTATATTTTTTACAATCAATTCCTTATGTATGTTTAAACTGTTTTAGAATTTCGCGCAAACCTATCTACGCATAACTGTCCCTGATTTTAAAGTGATAGTCAATAACATACACCGCCAATTCTGGTCTCTTCTCGCCTCAACAAATTGTGGGATTTGACCGGCACTTGTATAACACACGCACGGCTCAAAATGCAGAACACGTTTAAACAGCAACAAGTCGACAACCATGTATCCTCAGATTCACAGCATGAACACGATAGCTACTAGGCCAGGCCAAATTTTTTTAATGCAATTCATTTGTAGAATTTTCAAAAATTGTGTGTGTGTGTTTTTTTATAAATTATTATTTCCATTAAAATAGGTGGCCAAAGTTTGAAAACATGAAAATTAATTTTTAATGCAAATTCAAACTAACTTTGAACTAAGCGTTCAGAAATAGAAAAGAAAATTATTAGATGTAATGATATATATTTTAACAGCAGTGGTTGCTTATTGAGACAAGGATAGCTTGAAAAATAATTACAAGCAAGAAAATCTTAGATATTACAAATATGATAAGGGAGAAACGGAAATCACCGAAATATTTTGTTGTTTTTTTACCAGATATAGCAAATGAATTATCATTTTATGAAAACTCATTTGAATTACAGGAAAATAACTTTTTATTTGGAGGGCTTTCAAGGCAAGGAAATTAAGTAATTTATAGATTTAGAGGAAACATCTTTGATCCCACATAAATTTATAAGACCAATGAATTATTTTATTTCCTTTGAAGAATAGTGTGTTATAAAGATTATGGCTACAAGGAGTGTATAACCAATTAAAAAATTTTCCAGCCTGATTTTAAACTTAAACGAACCTACGCATCGAAAAAAAAGAAGGAAAATAAAATGGCGAACGCTGAGATGAAACAAGAAAAAAGGTGGGAGAGAAAAGCGATATATTTGGAGAGATAAAGAGAAGTGAATTATTGATAAAAAAGAACATTTGGAGAAGATAGAATGAATCCCGAATAATGGGGTGAGATTTACTGAAATAACAAAATTAGAATGTTTAAGTAAGGGCTAACCCGGAATATCGAAGACAAAAATTAGGCTAAACAATTCGCCAAAGGCTATAAAATTTTCGCAGACATGGTAGTTAAAAATCAGAAGAACCTCTGAAATGTTGGTTCTTAATGATCTTTGGTAATAACTAGTGGTTATGATTGAAGGAACAATATTGTAACTTATAAAGGACGTGCCTGCTAAGTCATAGAAAGTAAACTGTTTGAAATATGAAAATAGTGCTTCGAGATCTTTGTTTACGCAATGGGCTATCTGTGCTGTGGCCACCAAGAGTATCTAAACGCGGTTTTTAGCGTTACAAGCCATTAATGTCACGGCTGAGCCATTGGGGCGCTTCGAGATGTGATACAGACATTGTGTGGCGCATATCTTATGTTTGAAAATACTCAAACCACGATTTTCCTACCGATAAATTTGAGCATCTTCAAAAACATTCAATCTTGGAGGTTTGAAAGGAGACCGGAAGGAAACGAAAACAGTTATATGAAATGAGAACTGAATATTCCAGATCTGTAGAAACCGTTTCCAAAAAAAACTTGAACTGATCCCATAGAAACTTTTAAAATTTTAAATCTTAACAAAAGTTCCATGGATTATTAAAGAGAAAGTGCTCATTAGCTGTTAGTAATAAATTGAGTGACTTGGAATTAAAAGAGGATCTGTGTGATGTTTTTTTAGAAAATTAAGACTAATGCAATAACTCTTTGAAATTAATTTCTAGTGACTTCAAAATCTAGAATCATACAGAAAACATTTATAATCCTTTGGAATTCAAATTTAATTGTTTTTGTTTTTATCCTTATAAGTTCAGATTGTTTTCAAATTATGATTTTGCAATTTTTTAAATAACTGTAGATTTTATGAGAAGAATATCCTACCCCCTCATTGAATTGTTAAATATTTGTTTTAAAACTACTTGATCAGCGGTAAGTATGAGGGCTCGTAACACTAAAAATCGGGTTTCGATACCTGCGGTAAACACACCACAGATAGCCCATTGTGTGGCTTTCTGCTTTAATAACAAACAAGCGAAATCTAAACTATATATACACCAAGTTTCATGCATTAGTTGGTGATAGGGTTTTTAATAAAATAAGAGTGAAACAAAAATGTAGATAAAAATACCAACAACTATTTTCGTTATTAATCCCGCTAATTGTTGATGACTTTCTCTATGTATCTTACAAAGAAAATGAATGATTTTGCCCAGTGTTATTGTTTTTTTGTCAGTTCTTTACACTATTATTTGTTTCTTTTAATTCAAGCGCAAAGCTACACAATGGGCTATCGTGCTTTGCCTATCATGGGTATCTAAATCCGATTTGTAGTGAATAAGCCTCAACATTACAGCTGAGCCATTGAGAAGGGAGGAGGAGGAGAGGTCTCTTTATGCTGAATGTTGTAACAGGCAAAAACATAAAATTACTGAATATGATGCAATATGTGGACCTTACTGGTAGTGAATATACTTTTAAATATAGGGATTCATTGACTAGGTTGGTTGTTTGTAGTTGACCTTTTGCCACAGAGCTACGCAATAACTTACCTATGATTTGTCCACTGCGTGGACTCGTATCCCTAACTTTTGGGTTGTGAATTTGGAAACCCTTTAATTAATTAAAAGTGAAAGAAATATTATTATAGACCCTTTTTAAGCTTAATGTTTCAATTTTAATAAAGTTATATGGTATAGAACTTTCGAAAAAAAAAATGTTTAATATAAGCCTGAGAAATAATTTGGTTAAAAGAAGTCTCGGAAAAAATCAGCAAGACTGATTGTATATAGGGGAGATGCATAGTTTATCGAAACTTCATTGATAATGTGGCAAAAGATGGCGTTTTCTACATTCCTACTGTTACTCAAAGGTATTAACAAATAAGGTAAAGTGATAAAAAAACGTTTACATATTTTAAAATTTGATTGTAAAAATGTGATGATCGGGTTGAAATAATTTAACAAGTTTCGGGATAATGTGGAGAATGAAATATTATTTTTGTGGTTGTAACTCAATGGCCGTAGATTTGAGCTGACGATTATATTATTTACACGTAGCTAGAAAGGCAGACCTGGTAAATCTTCGGATTTACAACGCTAAAATCAGGGGTTCGATTCCCCTCGGTGGACATAGCAGATAGCACAATGTGGCTTTACTATAAGATAACACATACGAAGGCAGACCAATTAACAGTTTAGAAATATAAATGTAGAACTTGCAAAAATAAGATTTTTTTCAGTTTTTCTCCCAAATCTGTTGTTCATTTAAATCACGGCTACGCAATGGGCTATCTGGGGAATCGACCCACCGGGGAATACCCATAAAGCTACTCAAATGGCTATCTGAGCATAGCCGCCCCTAGTTTTCGTGTGATAGACTAGTAGGAAGTTGGCTAGTTAAAAACACCCACCGTCATCGTTTGTTTAATTAAATAATGGGATTTCTGGTAGTGGGACGCAAACCATAAACTTCCGGATTTACAATCCAAGAATGCCAACTTCTGGGCCACGCCTGTCCCATAACAAGAAGAAAGAAAAAAATGCGATAATGGAAGTGATTTTGCTCTTGCAAAAAGTAAAAATGTAGATTTTGCAATGCTATGCTGTATTAAATAATACAAAAATATTTTGATCATATTAGAAATGCTCTATTTACATATAAATTCAGATTTTGATTATGATTAGAAAACGAACATAAGTTATTTTGTACTGTTTGTTGATGTCTTTATGTAGATAAAACAAATAGTTTGAGTTTGAAAATGAGTTTATATCCAGGTGATACGAGACATCCAGAAACAAAAAATATAGACTTTAGCAAACAAACATTTTGAGTTTTTTGATATTTTTTAGTAGGGGAGGAGGAGTCTTTTCTTCCTCAAGCTATTTCCAAACGAAATACTAAAACGGTTCAGTAGATCCGGCCCGAGACTTTGAACTAGTCACAAAAGGTTCTGGACGTCAACTGTCTTAAGCTCCTGGTGAACAGACGTGTAGTTTAGTGTGAGAAGAGAAAGAAGCGTGTCCCTATCTGATTAAATTTTATCAATTCATGCGGCACAGTATTGTCCACATGTCACTACAACAAACCAATGGCGTAGCCACTGGTGAGTCTGAGCGGATCACGGCCTGTTCAGTCAGCACCCTGGCCCACCACAATCACAATTTACATGATGGTTCTCGCATCCAAATACGTCACATGTTGCATTTTTTTTTAACTTCCAGTCACTTGCATCCAAGGGTTTGTACACTTTCTGTCAGTCCATCGTAACACCGAACCCACCCAAAATTTCATACCTGGCTACGCCTCTGCGACAAAATATTCATATTTTCCTGAACTTATATCATTGGATCAGAGATCAAATCATACGAAACAGGTCATAACGCCTGGGACAACATAGTCATATCCATAACATTCTACAGGTTGTTATCAACCCAACCTCTGTCCATTTATCAGAAACACAAAGTAGCAGGATTCAGCGCTCCAAGTATTTGTTATTCTATTGTTTTTAACTCGCATTCCTCTGCTTATTGTGCAAACAGAGCTACAGCCTTGCATTCATGGTTGTTATTAATGTCTTCTGGGTTGCAATCAGTGATTAATTTCTTCTGTTTATGAGATTCGAACTTGTTTTGGGATTTTTTAACCTAAAGGCTCAATTGCTTTACAAATTGATATTTGACTGATGTAAATGGCATTATTCCCTTCCAAAATGGTATCCTCAATAACGTTTGTAATTTTCCAAAACACAATAGGATCCAGTACCTTTTTTTTAATGTTCAAAAAATATTAGGCCTTGTATGCAACCAGTTTGTAACGTCCATCAGCCTAATATCCCTCTCAGTCCTTCACTTTCACTCACATTATGGGCCACGGACTTTATGATAGGTGTGGGATTTGTTTCTTAAGTTCTAAACTTCACATGACTAAGAAGTGAGTGATTTTGAATGAACAGGCCGTAGTCCTCATTAGTTACAGGATATTCATTTCACAGACGATTTGAGGGAGGGCAAAAAGAAGGCGGAATCTATTTCTTTTCAATGATGGGACGCAAAAAAAAAAAAAAGACACGCAGATCCATAGTCTGGCATACTAACTATTGGATCAAGTTCGGCCCCATGATTTTTATAACGGAACGTTTTCCGTTTATAGATTTTTAATACCCAAATCAAAATGATACACGATAACGGTTCATAAATGTCAGTAAAATGACTGCTTGATATTATTATATATAGTACATACACCAATAAATTATTTTAGTTTAATAATTTATATCACTATAGATATGTTCTGGTTTGTTTTGAATTTCGTGCAAGACTAGACTAGAGGGAAAGCGGCTAGTCATCACCACCCACCGCCAACTCTTGGGCTCTTTTACCAACGAATAGTGGGGTTGACCGACACTTATAACGCCCTCACGGTTGAAAGGGCGAACGCGTTTGGTGGGACGGGGATTTGAACACGCGACCTTCAAATTGTGGGTCAAGCGCTCTAACCACCTGGCTGTATAGATATGTTTTAAAAGCTTATGACTGAAAGTAAAGAAGAATACGTAATGGCAACCATACTACATCCGCCATATCCAGTATTATCGAAACCTTTTGCTCAGTACCAACACTTATTACAACACATATTTTTTACATTGTGTGTGTGTGCTGAAACATATAAAATGCATGGCTTCACAGAATAAACGTCTCCTGTAAATAAGATGCAATATTAGGACATTAGGTATTTGCTAATCTCCATGACTGAGCGTCCATTGTGTGCAAGGCACTTGAAATTGCTAATTACATTGGCAGCAGAAATTCTTATCTATACTATTAAAACACGCGTTTTCGTTTTGTTTGTTTTTTCTCTCGTTAAGGTTAACTCGAGCACGTGGCGGTACTATACGAATTCAAGTAGACTCTGCTGCATAAGTAATAGCTGGTCTGCCACAGGCCACAGCGCCCACGATCGATATAGAAGAGCGGTTTCCTTAACATCGTTGGAAAAGGCCATATTCACTACTGCCATCAAACTTGAAACTAATTCTGATACTTCTAGATATCCCCAAAACTTGTCGGTAGTCATTAATAGTTGGACATAACTTTCGTTCTAAACACACAGTGTTTTTACAGTTTCAAACAGATGTGGATATGCATAGCAGACGCTGCAAACCACAATATAGGGCAGTGTAAAAACCGCGTGCTCCATTTTTCGGGTCACAAGCACTGTCACTGAATAAACGGTTGTAAAAACCTGCAGACATAAAAAAAAAGTCGTTAACATGTTTAAAAGAAATGTACTTTAAAATAATATTTTCAGCTAAATATTAAGGATAAAATGAAATTGTTCAACAAAAATTTTGGTTTAGTACTTTCTTGTTTTTTGTGTGTGATCTTAGTACATTCGTGTGTTTTTTTACAGCTTGAACCTTCATTTTTTAAACTAGATATAAAATAGATTATAAATTCAGAAATATTTTGGTAGTAAGGAACTGTGCAAGTAATTACAGTATTGATGTGTTTTACAGGGCTTAGTATTTTTCAGGAGATTGCGCGTTGATAAGTAAACAGCTGTAAAAAAAATACTACAACGATGTTTGCAATGCAATATATATATAAATACGGTAGAATACGTTTTCTCGATACTGATAATATCGTAGTCTGAACTCTGCATAAAAAGATGTAAGCCCACCACTATGGTGTTTGTTAAATTATATGTCTTACGTATATACTGTTAGTCAGTGGAAATGTTCCGAGAATTATGCCTTATCGTTTCTAGTCTCCTTTCCATGAAACAGGTACTTTCTTAATGAAGTTTGGATAAAAGGAAAAGCGACTGGCTTTGTTTGTTTTACTTGGCTTGTCTTCTTTTATCTGGAGCATTTGTAAAGCGTATTTACTTGTGAATCGATCATTAAGTGGGATGTCACGTGACAGCGTCAGATTCTACTGAGTTTAATCGATAGTACGAAACGTGTACTAGAACTGAAAATATTTTATCCTCAAAATGTGCAGTGCTCCTCAGACTTAAACTCCTTTATACGCGAGGGAGATACCATTAGTATGAAATGTGCTATACAACGGGGAAAAAGGATATACGGAACAAATGTAAAAGAATAAAAACACTAGTACGGAACGTATCAGCTCGAGGGAGAAGTGACATTGCGAAACGTAGACTATGTGGAACTTGTGCAAGAAAGTAACAAAATCAATACGGAAGGTAGAGAAAAAAAGTAACACTACAGAATCTGAAGCAATTGATAAAAAGTAGCAGATTAAAAAAAATACATTACCCTGCTAGAAGCATTAGGATAATCTTTGAAGATGCGGCTCGCTTAATGAACATGCTCTGCTAGGAACTCAGTGAATATAAATACAGATACACAAACTAGTGAGGTAGATAAGTAGTGTTGAAATGTGTGAAAGATGCAAACACGTCATGAAATAAATTAATTTCACAGGTTATAAATTATATAGTATACACGGCACCGCTGTATGAAACCTATTCTTATTCCTTCGATTTGACCTTAATTAGGGTTGCTGATGAGGGTTAGAATCCCGTGAAACCGGTGTAATTTAGTGACAAATGGTAAACCGAATGATATACGTTTGATATTTACTTTATAGATTGCTTTTGAATGTAGAAAATCGGTACGTGAAATAGGTCAACTTGATAGTAGAACATTAAAAGAAACGTTCTTCTGCCAAACAGTTTGTCAGAGCTTAACGAACTTTATGTTTGTTTGTTTGTTAGGACTATAAAAAAGTGTTGAGGTTTATCCGTACAAGAAACTGATAGTGTCAGTGTTGAATTCAGTATCGTAATCTATGCATCGTATTCTTCTTGAATTTGGGTAAGTTGGTTGAGCTGAGATACACAAATTGTGCATCAGCCAAAGAGTACCCAGCGCCATTTGCTTGGAATAGAGCTTGCTAACATTGGAATCTTAACGACTAGTCTGAAAGTGTTCAGGACGGCATGATGGTTGAGTACGGGTCCTCGCTTGCTAACACTGGAATCTGAACGACTAGTCTGAAAGTGTTCAGGACGGCATGATGGTTGAGTACGGGTCCTCGCTTGCTAACACTGGAATCTTAACGACTAGTCTGAAAGTGTTCAGGACGGCATGATGGTTGAGTACGGGTCCTCGCTTGCTAACACTGGAATCTGAACGACTAGTCGGAGAGTGTTCTGGGCGACATAGGCACACATGGCATCAGGCACCTGCCGGAACTAGTTGAGAGCATGCCTGGAAGGTTAGCATCCGTTATTCAAGCTAAGAGCAATGGTAAACCGTAGTAAGGTCACTTCCCCCCAGTACGACTACATGTCCAGACACATTTCACAGATCAATATATGTGAGTAAGTTTTAAATTGAGAAGTAGTGTATAAAATATGTTATTAGAATATTAAATATAGCGTAATAAAAAAGTATGAGATCAGTAGTCCTAACATTATCAAATATGGAAGTATTTCAGAAATGTACAACGCTAAGAAAAATAACTACAAAATGTATAAAATCTTCCTGAATTCAGTAACATTGTCAGTAACGTCCATAAGAGTCGTTGTGAATTAAATTGCTTTTTAAAGTGGGAGTAGCCGTGTAAAACATACTTCATAGTGTGTTTAACATATTGCTTTCTTTGTTTGTTCTGTTTTTGGAATTTCGCGCAAAGCTACACGAGGGATATCTGCACTAGCCGTCCCTAATTTAGCAGTGTAAG
>NW_013666244.1:155830-167487 GCF_000517525.1 Limulus polyphemus
AATCCCCTGAATTAAGTTTGGAAGTTAATATTAACTATCAACAGCGAATCCCCTGAATTAAGAAGCACTATCAATAGGAACAAAAGTGATATTGTAAAGAGGTTAACTCATATTTTGACATGATTAGCAAATCACTACTTTAACTTCCAGATAACAAAACTATATAAAATTATTAATATTTTATATAGTTTTCTCTACTGAATGTATTTAAAATTTATAATCCCCCTCCATTTTGACTCAGCAGTAAGCTTGAGAGCTTATAACTTTAAAAATAATGGTTCAATCCCTGCAGTTGGTACAATACAGATAGCTCATTGTGTTTAATGATCAAACAAACAAAGTGTATAATTGTTCTGCTTGAAATAATCAATAAGAATTTATGCAGACATTTAAAATTATCATGTTTGTGTGCCATCTATTGTACTAATCCTAAACAGAAGTAATACCCTGACCGGAAGGAACAGTATCTGCTCTTCAACAATGAAGTTACCAATACCATATATAATCTTAACGTAGTTGATAGAAACGCGTCTGAGGATTGCAAGTATTTAAACACGAAAACAACCCAACAAGAATGTGTATTTACAGTAACAGGTAAAGTCCTAAATTTGGCAAGATTACTGATAAATTTTGAGACTGACTGGAGTCAAAATAAGGACAAAGAGGCTTAGCGGAATATAATGTTTCATCAGAAGAAGCATAAAAACTTAAATAAAGTTGTTATAATCAGGAAAACAGTAATATTTATAATAAACTTGTTCCGGTAGTGTGTCAAGCAACCACAGCGACAACGGTAGAAAATTACATTAATAATTCTAAGAACTTACGAGTGAAAGCAAAAAAGAAAACGAATATTTTGTTTTAACAACACTACATCTACCATGTCCAGTGCCGACGAAACCTGCCACCCAATACAGGGCTCATCAGATGTCGTAGTGGCCTAGGTGCTAGACGTCTACGCATGCATTCTTCTGACTAAGTAACAGATGTTTAGTGCTTTAATAAAAATGTTTAGCAAATATTACTTGTTTTTTTCTACAATTGACTCTGCAATTAGTGAACATACCTTATTATTATCATGTAACCTAAAACCAAACATTCGAGTAAGATCGGTTATCCCAGAAACGTCTTACTTTTGTTTATTCAAAGTTGGGACTGTAAGGTAACAACTAGTTGCTCATAGTTAATGAAAGATTTACTTGTTACTATCAAATTCTACAAATGGAACTAAAGAGAGCATCTTGTTTGAAAAGGAATATATTTTATAGAGAAAATTATATTAATTAAGAGGAACTAAAATTGAAACAGATATAACAGTTTCTAATAAAAGACTTTTAATTTATTTATTTTTTTAAGAATGATGACCAGATCAGGCTGAAGGATGAAATAGGCACTGTTACGTCACCACACGTTCATCATGTTATCTACATATTTACAGCACGAGGATGCAGCACATATAAACGTCAAACTTCACAATAGCTGACAATATTTGTTCCTTTTTTTACTAATTTTTTTTCTCTGATAAACAACATTTACACAATATATTAACAAAACACAACAAATATGGTGTTACGTTCTTCCTCATTTCATCAGTTGTTGTTTTTTTCCACCTTACAAATACGACTGAAAGTAATAAAAACATTATTATTAATCTCAGGTTATAGACGGCGCCTTCTCATTTTACGATCCTCTTAATTTTATCACTGAATGTTTCGAACGTGTCAAATCATTCGTAAAAGGAAATCACATAAATAACATCTTTGTTAGATTTACATACGCCTTGCTTAACAATGGCTAACCGATATGAACCTAATTTAAAGTTTTCATGTAGATAATTTCTACAATATGGGCGTCCTGTGATTCCGCACATAACTTAATTCGTCACATATTAAATATCACGATTAAATTACTCAATTATCTTAGCGTTACAGTTTCGATGCCCAAAATGTCTCTAATGTTGTCGTCCAGTCGTACCACGTCAATAGTTGTGCTTCCATCACTGGTTGCATCTGATAAAAGACTGTCCAATCTTGTACCTGTCAGAAGTTGACTACAGGTTGCGCTTGTTTCAATTTCGTGCTTGGGGATGGGAAATATTTCAGCGTAACTGTACATTGAGAGAAACCTCTCTTTGGTCAGACCAGTGTTATTTAGGACATCGATAAGTCGAAGACAGTTACACATTCTGTAAAAAAAAGAAGAAAACAATCCATATACACTTGTTTGTATATCTACATTGTACTATTACTTAAACCTATTTCGAATATTCAGTTCATACTGCCCTTAATCTTTCTATTGAAACTTGCCACTGGAAAATGACGATAATTTCATTACGGCGATTGTGTAGAGGTAATTTTTTTTTATTATATATTAGCTGAGAAAATAAGTTTTATAGATATTTAATTTCACGTATGGGGCTAATAGGAAATAGAAACAAAAACTACATAACCAACTACACCTTGATTAGTTTCGTGGTTCAAATCAAATACAAATCAGTTACGCATTAAGTACACTGGTGTGTTAACACTGATGGTCAGTACGTTCCTTCAACGAATTTTAAATTCTCTAAGCGTATCACAAAGATGCTTGACATTTACACACATTATACTAGTACAGTTTCAGCACAAAGTAGGTTTCGTAAACGCAGGTAGCAAGGTTATATTGTAGTAAAACTAGCTGGTTTACTTCTAAGGGCTTCACGAATGATCAGCAGCAGCAAAAGCATTTTGGCGTACTTACGCCTTGCTGTTGTTGCCAGGCAACTGCAGGCGAAAAGTCGGGAGGTGAGGAGTGTCGCTCACCTCGAACAGGAAGTCGTCTTTGTCCTCGTTCTCGTCTTCCAAGTCCAAAGGGAGTCCGTCCCAAACATCATAACCTGTCTCCTCTGCATCTGAAAAGTTAAAGGACCATTAGTCACAACACTATTAAATGAAGATATATCCTGAGTAAACTGCACAACGCCTGTTCTATTTTCATAATTACTCAAGTATGTCATACATGTACGTATAAAAAATCGACAACAACAGCGCTTTATGTAATGTTAAATTATTGCATATTTTGAAACGTGTAAATATTATATTCATTAATGAGGAGACAAACGTTTGATTATAACAAGATAACTACTAAGACGAGGTAATTGTTTAGATGTCGTTAGACGTGTATTTCATAAGCGGTTAATAGACCAAATACATTGTAAACATTATATACATTTATTACTCAATATAAGCAGTTGTCAAACTTAGAAATAATAGGAACTCCCTACCTTCTTCAGGAATTTTAGGGGCAGTTTTAATCGATATTTTTTAAGTTACTGATGTGTATATACATCCTGCGTTGTCGCGTACAAAGATCAGGTAAATTGTTAAATATTTAGAGACATAATTAATATTAACGAAACTGATATTCTTTAATTGATTTATTATGTTGAATGTACAAACGTGGTTTTCATAACTTCTGTTAGGCCTATATCATATAATCTAATTGCCTTGCAGGTTTATGTGTTGTACACCACTGCGTTACGTTTGTTTTACTTCAAGGAAATAGTATTCGATGGCGTACGTTAACCGCAACTGATGAGATCTGATATTACGCGAAAGGCCTCCTGGGCAGTGACTTGTAGCAGACAAGAGAGATATGATAAAACTTGTTATTTTTACACAAACCTCCGATTCATATACCATAGTGAACTGTTTATGTAAAAGGAGTGCGAGGAAAAATCTCATTTCCAGTGAAGTGTAATTTTAATACTTTATATTAGGCTTAAAAAAAAGTCTCAGTTCTTTGCTTGTTTAGACGTTTTACATCACAACGTTACTTTTCTTGCACTACATACAAATACAATTTCAGATATACCTTTTGCTACCACAGGTCCATCCTAGCTTATGAGTTAGGGCATTAATTCTCCAGGGCAATGACTTAAAGAAGAAAGGAACCTAATATGACACTTTGATTGAAATCCGAAACAGTCTAATTAAGAGGAATGCGAGGGGGGGGGGGAATATCTGCAGTCAAGCGTAATTTCAATCAAGTTTGTTAGGCCTAAAAATCCCCACTGCTTCGTCAAATTGCTCATTTCCCCACACAATAACAGAGAATTAACAATTAATTTGTGCTGAATTTATAGACGTTCTGTAGCTACAAAATGCTAGAAGCAACAACATATATTTTTCCAATACACTTTTTTAAAAATTACATATATTAAGTACAATATACTTTAAACAGGAAAATACATATTTAGCAACATATATTGAATTGTATAAAAAACATGAAGTAATTAATCTTACGTGCAACTATATATCGTAGAGCGTCTTTCAATGACATAACAACTAGTACGAGTTTCACAGCGAAGACTAGAACAGTGATGAACTACCAGAAAAAGGTCAACAGCATCAATCGCAAGCATTTTATTTGTAATTTTCAGCCGTGGTTGAAGCTGGTTCATGAGAAATTACATAGTTTGTCAATGAATTCATGAATTCATGGAAGTATTTCTAAGTTCAAGGGCATAAACGTTCATCTAGGGAAAACTTTTGCACATCTACCTATTTATCTATAAACTATTTAAATCATTGACTTTACTAATGGAAGTACATCCAAATTCATTAGTCAAGAAAGCTTACCTAGACAACAAGCAGAACCGGGGAACTTCCAGGGAAGAATCACATTCATGGTTGTTTCCCCGACTGTGTCGGCAAAAAAACCTATAACACGAGTTATATACGTCATGATTAGCTTCTTAAGGACATAGTAATACACGTTGTCCCTAATCTGTGAGAAAACTTTAGAAAATACAACAACGATTATCTCTTTGAGATAATTTAAAACTATAACTTTATCATTAACTTATAAAATACACAAATATATACATTCTTTCTTAGTTCCTGAATATGTGGCGGGAACCGAAGCCTGTTATTAACATGTCTAACTCTGAACGTTTTGTACAATTTTACTGTGTAAAAAAAAAAAAAATTAAAAACTTTGTTCACCCCTCCCCCCAGTTGGTTATATAGGACAGCATGTTGTTGTTGTTGTTGTTGTTTTTTTGTGCGGGCTCCCAAGAGGGTCAATGGGTAGCTGGCCACTTCTTTGACATAGATTGGTAATACCATAGAATTCTGTCTCTTGAATGGTGTACCCCGAATATATTTTCATTGGTGTGAAGAGTCACACCTTTATATCCCACTAATGAGGGACTTCTTGCTATCGTATTTAACGTATGCATATTTTCAAAACTAATATTTTCAGTTCTGTTTTATTTTAATTCAACCTTCCATTTTCTATCAATTATTTTAATTTACTGTAATGTTCTTATTGTGATCCCAATACTATACAGTTTTAAATAATAAAGATTTATGTGTTTTGTTTTATACATCTGGTTTATTCTCTTTAATTAGTCACTTATACAATTCAATTCGTTCTTGTCAACTTGAAGATAATTAGTAACTACCCGGGATTAACAATTCTTCATCAACATTACCACACCTATTCCTACTGGTTTTGTATAACTACCCGGGATTAACAATTCTTCATCAATATTACCACACCTATTCCTACTGGTTTCGTAAAAGCAAATTTATTTTCATCCGATAGAAATAATTTAAATATATATATATATCAAAATTAAAAACAAAAGATGTGTCGATAGCAGTAAAATTGACCTTATTCTACCCCCCCCCCACTATATATATATAGATATAAACTTGTCAAACATATGGCGTAGGTAATAACAGCATTCATTCAAAATACTTGAAACAAGGTACTGTTTAAACCGGTATAATATATTTTTTTACTATATAGGAATACTGTGCTCTGTTGGTACGTGTCACCAGACAAAAGATATGTACATTTGCCTTTCTAAGAATCTATTACGGTATAACAATCTAAGAATCTAAAGGTCTTATGTGGTGTTGGTACTAGAGAGAACTTTAAATAGTTCATAACATTTTGGATATCATTTTAAAGGAGTGTAAGGCTTATATAGGCATTATTTGAATCAATAGCTATGTATTCCAAGAAGTTAAAACATTTTTCTCAGTTTGGCAAGTCGTCTCTGTTGATGCAAACTTCGTATGGAGTCACTTTCTTACCACGTAGAAACTCGGCCATGATGGAGGACTTCGCCAACTTGAGAGGAGTAAGACCAGAGTATGTAGCAATGGTAGGATCAGCGCCATAAGAGAGCAACAGGCGAACAATTTCAACGTGGTCGTTTTCCACGGCGTCGTGCAGAGGTCTAGAAAGGAGGAGGAAAAAATACTTGAAAGTGGTTCAACATATGACTTGGATAATCAATCCAAGCATGGTATGTTATAAGCAGGAACGAAATATCATAGAGTAGTTTAGCAACCTGGCGTCTATTTCAGTGATAACATTGATTATATCGCACGGTAATATATTATTCATGAATATATCTTATTAAGTACTAAATTCTTTTCGGGTGTTGCCTTTCATTACCATTCTAAATCTGGGTTGTTACAAATAAACATGACGATATGCATACAATTTCCAATGATTTGTATAAGACTATTGGAATATTTGATAATGTTTCAACTGTTTGAAGGTGTGAAAGTAAGGGCAACGTTTGTGTCATAATTATATCCAATCAAAAGTATGTTCCTAATTACAAGTAGTTTCGATATCTCTCCGTGTCATGCGTTCATTCTATGCCATTTCCTATCACACGCTCTTTTAAATTTTATCTTCTTGTGTTTCCATTATATTCTACCAGTCTTATGTAAGCTTAAGATATACAGTCCTAAACAGTCAGCTTAAAAAATAGAATGAACACTTTTGACGAGAAAAGCCACTCTAGATATTAATTAATACATTATCTACAGCCAACACAAACTATTAAGAAATTTAGGAATCCGGCTTGTATTGTTAGTGGTTATATACATGTTTCAATAACTTATTTATTAAGTAGTTTAAGTTTTAAAATAATTTTTTAACAATTTAGTATTAAAAATGAAAATATTAAATATCAAACCTAATTCCCCCTGCTGCACTCGCATTAACGTCACCACCATATTGTACGAGGGCGCTTGCTATCTCGAGATTTCCTCGCGAACATGATTCATGCAGAGGAGTATAACTGGCGTTGTCTCGAGAATTGACGTCACAGTAATTAGTTTCTAGGCAATACAAAACCACTTCCTACAGAAACAGAGGGAATTTGTATAAGCTAAAGATCATTATAAGGAAAAAGAGAATATTTCAAACCAACTACACGATAAAACAGTTTAAAATTTTGGAAAATACGAATCACATTGCTTTGTTTTAACGATCCTGCTTAGAAATAATACTTAAATAAAAACATAAATTAACTGTAACACATAGATGAAGCGTAAATGTTACTTGAAGAGAAACAATAATTTAATGAATTACTTGTATATTTACGTTTCCACACACATTTTCTCTTGTACATCCACATAACAATAAAACACTGGCCAAACCTAGTCCTATTAGCAGAGAGAGGCTTTCAGAAATTAGCTACTTACTCTACGCGTATTTTAGGGTACCAAAATATTGCTCCAATTATATATTTATTTTTAAAGCATAATGTAAAGGTCAGTGTATAATAAATAACAAGGATATGGTTTTTCAGCAGCACACACACACACACACGTCTAATTCCTACAAAAACTGTAAATTATATTGGCTAGTGATTTTAACAGCTTGGTGTATACGGGTAACCTGTAAAACGACTAGTTTTACTAAACACAGGCGGTCCCGTTCCGTTTTAGTACTAAGTGCCCTCTGGAAACATGAACAAAAGAAAAAAGACTGTTACGATCTATGTGGAAGCGCAACGGTAGTGTTCGGGCAGCTTTGATTTGTGTACTTACTTTGTACCCCATCCTGGCGGCACGATGAAGAATGGTTTCGCCTAAGGCCTTGTTTACCATGATCCGTTTCATCTCCGGGGGTGCCCCCCTGGTAAAGTCAAACGGCAGCTGCTGCAAAGAGTGGTAGTTAGAAAATGTATTCGTTTTTTCAAGACCATAAAAACGGAAACGTATCTCATATATGCTGCAAAAATTTCTACGTGAAAGTATTCTATTAATACTCATAGTCATTTTTATTATTACGGTTTATTTCTCTCCTCCTTGTTTCTTACTTACATACTTAACATGTGGGTCGTGTTGATAATTACATTAGTGCTCTGCGAAATTTCTTTGTTAACAAACACCTACAACCCTGTATGGTTGAATATTAACGTCAGACTTTACTGCCTTTACTTTTTACTAACTTCATAAGAATCTACAGTTTTTTTTTTCTGGCTGAGTGGAAACCAGTCCTACACTCAAACAAACGTTCGTGACAAACAGTATCTGCAACTACCAGCTCAAGTGAGTTTGATTTTACTGAATTAACTACTATATTGTACAATTTACATTGAAAATCGAATTCTTTATACCAGTTTGTTTTATCAATGTACTGATATTTAGTGCACAACTTTCTGTCGATGCCTTATACTCTGGGTCGCAGGTGCCTCAGTGCTAGTTGAAATGATTTATTGTAATATACGTATTCTTTATTTTGTATAGATCTTTTTGTCTCCGCGAAATTCGTGCGCTACTGGTTGAAGGAAGTAAGGTCTGCCTGAAGAACATAACGCCAGTTTCTTCTGTATACGCTTAGCTGAGCTCTCGATTTAACAAGATTAGTGAGCCTACGGCGAGATTGGTCTTCCAGGGAGCTTTTCTATATCAGATTAGACATACAACAGCTCCACCATATATAATAAAGGAACTTGTCTTGTGTCCTTAGCGCGCTTCGTGAGTGACACGACGTCGCGTGACCACGTGATAGCAGACGTCTCAATGGGTCCTTAAAGATAAATTGACCCTACCTGGAGTTCTCTCACTACATGAAGAAAATACAGCTCACATTTTATAATTTCAGAGATTTATCAACATTTGAATCGATATATTCACCTAACGATGGGCACCAAAATAAACAAACAAACAAAAGGTGGACACAGGGTCTACTCTGTACTCTATTAAATATTCAGTTTTGCTTTTCTCCGTTCTCAAAAAATACACAATTCATCTTTGAATAGCTATATTATTTAGCAAGATATGGCATTTCAAGAATACGTTAACGGATGATAATTACAAATTAGCAGAGAATATTATTCACACAAAATAGATTTGTTTGTTTGAAGTTAAGCACAAAGCTACACTATGGGCTGTCTGTACTCTGCCCACCACGGGTATCGAAACCCGGTTTCTAGCATTGTAAGTCCGCAGACATACAGCTGTGCCACTGGTGGGGGGGGGGGACAAAATAGATAACTTTCATTTAGGTACAGGCACAGCAGACTTCATCAGCTCCTTGTAAGTCGACAAAACAAACTTAGTCAGCTCATTGTAACCCAGCATATTTGTTTCATAAAATACAAGTATTATTAAAAACAAAACAAGCTTTATAAATTTCTTTACTTATAAAATGTATAACTTATACAAAATATTTCGAAACTGCTTCCTCGTATAAATAGTAAGTAATCATTTTTAGGTTTAACTAAGTAAAACTACTCAATCACCTCAGAACTATCAAAATCAGTCTTTAACTACTTTATGATCTAGTTTATTCTATTATCTTATTGGTACAAATTTTTCAGCTAATGGAAACTCACTTTTCCCTCAATTACTTCAAAAGCGCCTTCTAAAGGAATTGATACGTCTTGTTCCTTCAGAAGTTCCTTCTCCAAAAGTTTTTGCAAAGTTAGCGTTTTTGACTTCTTTTTGCGATTAGGCTTAGCAATCATATCTAAGCCTGATTTCAGCCGACGTCTTTTCACTGTCTGACAGCTGTTCAACAATCGACGCTGCCGCCATATTAGGCTTAACTGAGAAATGGCTTGATTTGAATGCTGTATTTTCTTTTCTGCTTCTTTATTCGACAGCTTTTCAGTTTCTTTTTCTGATTCTGATTCTCTTCGGTCTTCATAAAGTCTTGCTAACAGTCGTTTCCTGAGTTTCTTTTTAGCTTTGGCACACACTCTTTTCGCTTCTTTACGGAATCCTTCTTCAAATTCAATGTTCTTTAATTTCTTTGTCAAGGATTTTTCTTTAGAACCTAGACGGAACATTGATGACATATCCTATTATAAAAGTCTATAAAGAACGCTAAGTGCTGTGTTCTTTTTTTATAAACATGGACTTGCAGTATTCATTTTTTTCATTCAGTATTTATCTTTATTTTTTCATTCAGTATTTATCTTTATTTTTTCATTCAGTATTTATCTTTATTTTTTTCATTCTTTCAAAAAATATCTATCGAGTAAGGCTAGTCATAAAAGCGGTATCACAACAATTTCATTCTTTGACCATTAACCTCATCCCCCATGTCCAACTTTTTAAAGTTCGTAGTAATACTTTATTTGCCGGTAAATCATATATTATTATGGACATTATTGTTGCTTATTACAAAAATAACGTAAATTAATCTGTTTGAAGGAAGATCTTCCCGCTCTTTAATTAACGTTAAAACAAATCTTAGATTATGGCTGAAACCAATGTTATTTCAAAAATGACTCTTTCATGATTATTTTAGAAACACGAACCTGAATGGCTTCGGTGTTTCGATTGAATAAGTTCCGGTTTCAAGCATTTGATAATATTATCATTTTCTTCAGAAATAATTTCCTTCGAAAAAAAATTTTCTGGAAATAAAGAACAAAATTGAAAAATAAGTAAAACTCGAGAGACTAAAATTCACGAAGACCAGTAAAAGAGATATAGGTTTAAAATGTAAAACGGGTGTTCGACGTTTCGCAAACGTTGTTCCTGGTGAGGAAAATGTCACTAGTTACGAAACGTCGAACACCTCTTTTAAGTTTTAAACTAATATTAGTTTTAGTTTTTGTGATCTTTACGGAGCATCAATAAACTGATTGACATTTATTTTAGTATTATAAACGGTTGTTGTAGTTTTTGCGTATTTTAAAGCAAGATTAGAAGACAAATTTTGTATTTTTTTTCAATTCAACCTTTTATCCAAACCTCAGAGAATGATTTTGAAACTAATAGACATTTCTAATTTTCCTTTATGAAAAATATCATAACGTATATATGTATATCACCCATTCACACACATACATGCTGATTTGTAAAGACGAATACAATTAAATTAAATTAAGCTAATATAGATAAGAGTGGCCTGTACATTACCAAGTAACAAAGCCTTTTGAAATTCAATTACACATAAAAGATTTTGTTCAACATAAAAAAAAATATATACGTAGCAAATACTCGATTTTAAATAAAAAAAAATTGGAGTTTACACGTTTGTAAATTTCCTGGGTCAATTCGTGCATGTTAATTATGAACCAAGTAAACCTCAAATAAAACGATGCCCAGAAGATCGCAGACTTACGCCCTGAAATGCATTTCGACCCTCTAGAGTCAAAGTCATGCGATGACCAGGATAAACAAGAAGGAATGCTCAATAGCCGCGGAACTTGAAATTATTTTAGGCAGGATTAGAGTAAATCAATCTATGAGACCTTTTTTCTCCCTTCTTATTGACTATATTTTTGTGCGCCAACAATACCAAGTGTGGGCAACGCGTATACCCGATTCGATATTATTATTCATCAGCCTACTCTCAAATTGAAATTCTTTTAGGCATTAATTAGAGTAAATTAATCTATT
>NW_013666244.1:168487-186782 GCF_000517525.1 Limulus polyphemus
AAACTCAGGGCCATTATATGAGCCGCTATGCCGCAGCTAAAAAATAAATTAATTTAGCCCTATGACCATTCTTTTCGTCTTATAATCTGTTCACTAAGGTCTTGATTGTAGCTTGGAATCTCATCCAAATTGTAATCAAATCTAATCGATTCACCCCCCACCCCCGCACTGGCTGGTAAATGAGTGACGTATAAATAGTGATAGCACATACAGTTTCCACCTATTTGGAAGTCTAGTTGAAAGAAACACAGGTTATACAGCAGAAAAAAGCCTTCTATCTCTTGCCTTATTAAAGTTTGCTTCTTAAAGATACCGAATGGCTATTATGATCAAAGATGAAAACTAAGGGTTTCAAAGAGAGTCGTCACTTTTAACTACTAAATCTTATATAACAACAGAACTGAACTTATGAATAAAACGCTGAACATTTATTTATGTTATTTAAAACAAAGCCGAGCCTAATGTAGAACTGCATACGAGAGGGAAAGCAAGCAGCGGACAACACTAGCTACTTACATAAGTAATCTTAGCCGAATTGACTATCAATTTTATTACAAATCTACAACTGGAAATGAAGTGCAAAGCGGGTTTTGCGGTTTATCGCCCGGTCGATTCTTGTGCCTCCCGCTCCGAAGTCCGGTACGTTAACCACTGGGACAAACCTGGACACTTGTTTATGACATCACGACAAACAAAATATACGTTAATAAGCAATCGAATTGAGACAACTTAATCACCTAAAATTATGCAAACTTGTTAATATTATGTTCTAAGATTTTTAAATTAACTATCTATGATGAATAATTGAATTTTAAACTTGATTATAAGGGTGGTATTGAGAAAACATCACATTGTTTTTATTGGCTGACAAGACTGAGAATTATACTTACATGATAACAGAACAATCAATAAAAAATATATAAACTGCCTAAAATAGAAACTATCATCCATCCTATTTGTCGTTAGATGCCGCTTGGAGAAGAACCTCCAGCACCACAGTTAAAAATGAACGCCCGAGAATGAACGTTAAAAATTTATACTTTTAAGAGATAATATTACACTTACCCTGGGAACTACTTGGAGAAGTACCATCAATACACTTGGTGGACGTAGACTGGAAGGAAAATCGAGGATATTAACACACTGTAACAGTTCATTGACATATATATACATACCAAGTTGTTAATTCATTGATTTGTGGTTAATGTAGATGAGATATGGCGGAACTTTGAATGTCTGGCCCTTTTATCACTTGTTACCAATAAATAGCATGTACTTGCGATATGTTTCTCACGACTTTACGTTTATAAAGCTGTACCAAGAAATACTGTTACAAAGTTATAATAAAGGTGAAAATAACGAAGTAGTCCTTAAATTAATTTTAAAATCACCTTTTTCTGTTTATTATTATTATTGTAACTTTCAACATGAACGACACTTTATATGCACGTGAGCTAAAGGGACTAGGTCAGAAGACCCCCGGATTCACGTATAGCCATCCTTAAATATGCACTACCGGCACTCAAAAATGTTTTAAATTCAATAAATAATTAAAAACAACGTTTTATATTTACACAATAAAACTTTATTGAAGCCATAAGGCTTCACTTTAAAATATCTCTCTACAAGTACATGTTTCGAAGTGGAAGCCGTAAGGCTTCAATAAAGTTTTTACTGTGTAAATATAAAACGTTGTTTTTAATAATTTATTATAATTAAAAGAAAATCATCCTTAACTTTGAACTACAGAATAGAGGGAAGTCAGCTAGCCAGCTAGCCAGTAACATCCGCTTTAACAATAGCTTTCAACCGAATGGCAAAACTGACTGTCACTTTTTTAACGCGCCAACAACAGAAAATGTGGAGTGTGTTTAGTGGTATATCTCAAATCTTAGACTTGGATCTTTTTTCTTCGCAACCCGGCACGATGACCACTAGACCTTGCCTATTCATTGCTTTTTTTTGTAATAATTAATTAATTAATTTTCATAAGCTTAGAAACTCATCAATTTTCTCAGAAGCAAAAGACATAAAGAATTAACTAAATCATACTCTTCATTCATTATTGATTCAAGAAAACGGGAATGGTTTGTGTTTTAGTAAAAATTAACTCCAAAAGATATTATATACATACTCTTTCACACGGAATGGATGATTCACGAAACTTGTCGATTTTACATTTGAAAGTGTAAATTTACACATATTCAATACACGATATTATATGTACGTATCCTGTTAAATCATTTATTTAGACAGGGATCATCTCAAAAGTCTATTTTGCTCAGAAAAAAATTGGTGGAAAGCTAAACAAAGGACTATAATTATGAACTCATAGACTGGAAGGAAGGCAGCTAGTCAACAGCACCCACCTCCAACTTTCTGGCTACTCTTATCCTACCGAATAGTAGAAGTTGACTGTTACTATTATAACACACCCATAGCCCAAAAGTGACGCGAACCATGAGTTTTCAAATTCAAAGTCCAGGCACGCTAATCACGAGGCTTTTAGTCTTTATAGTACCTACAGTTTCGCATCTTTATATTCCTGTGAAGGGTACCTAGTTAGAGTATTAAAATCACACATCTAAGTACCTAAAAAGATAAATAGACTTTTAGTTACATAGACAGAAGTATAATATGGATATAATTTATTAAAAGTCTCATTAAATTTTGAAGCGGGTGTATCAGTGTATTCAAATACTGCTTTCACAATAAGATGAAACAGATCTTGCCTCTCGTAAAAAGTTTCGCGTACGAAATTTTGATGTATTTTTTTATGTTTTATTATGAGTTTAACGATCACAATATCTAACTCAGTCTTTTATGCACATTTACTTAAAAATCAAACAATAAAATAAATTCTGATGTATTATGTTTTTTCTTTTTACTTACTGAAAAAAAAAATCATAAAATAAACGTGTCTAATGAATTGAGGTATCTAAAAAAGGAAACCCGATGATTAATTTAATAATCTTGGCATATAATTCAGTCTTTCGTGCGCAGAATGGTTTAGTAATGAAAATATAAGAAAGAAAATCGTTACTTGCAGTATAGCTTCGTGCTAATAATAATATAAAACAGGTGGGAGCAAACACACACACAAAAAGGATAAAACTCTAGCGCGTTTGACAGGCACACCTGTCTCCTTGAGGGATGTATTCATTCTGGACTATAAATGATGTATTTTATAAATGTAGTTCAGCAAATGATGCGTAGAAACTTTCAACATTTCAAGTCACGCCCACTAATGAGTCTCTTTATCACACAAAAAGAAAACAGCGTTTTTAAGCAGTGGTCGAGTGAACCTCCGAGACTCTAGGAAACATGCAGCCCTCTCCTATCTATCAATATCATACGGCTTAACTTACCAGTCGATACTAGAAGTTTAATATCTTGTTATTTTTAACCCTTTCTTGATTTCGAACTAACTCAAACTAACTCGTACTGGTCAAAGTTAGTAAAGACACTCATCCAATAGTATTAAAATAATCTTTGGCATTGCTACTAATATGTATAATATTTTATTCCTTTAGGGCACAACTTTAATGTGTAACACGTTGCACGTGGTTAGCTTTAGTATATATATATAAACCCCGACCTAGTTTATATATGCTATCTGTGGGCGGTGCCACGTGGAGGGGAACAATGAGAAAACTCCCGTAATTTGTAAAAAGCTTCCTATTTTTGTCATGTTAAGTGCTTATTTCTCTCTCACTGCACAAAAATGTTAACTGGAAATGTCGGTAATTTATAAGTACCAAAAGAAATTAACCGTGAAAGTAGGTTGATCACTGCTGTAGTACCTCTCACGAACCCGTAACTAAAGGTACTTTTTAACAGCTCAAACTTTTTCCCTCTCTCAAACAAGACCCGTTCATAATTCGTATTGTCTGTTTGTTTGTGTGCTATTCCGATCTCTTCAGTTACTGGAATCGACCCGATAGCTCTTGCAAGCCAAGCGTGCGCTCTGCCATCTGATCTACAGGATTAACTCCAAAGCTTCTATTAATAACATACTATTTAACAACTCGACTACAACACTTTCTGATAAAGCTAATATAAGAAAACCACATGTACTCCAAAAAATACGCAAAAAAAAATAATTTTATGTGGGTTTTGGCGTAATAGATGACATAAATATGTCTTCAAATTTTTGATGATATCGTAATTTAGTTTTATGAGTCCAGTGGAGTGCTAATAAAACAAGCATGAAATAGTAGAACTTCAGAGAAAAAAAAAATGTCCAATTATCTCATCCTCTTTCCTTTTACTTTCCGAAACTTTTGTCAACATCACGTTCTCGTTCTTCTCGTTTCAAATGATCCAAAGCTTCAGGTCACGAAGATACCTTATTCGACGAACAGAAAACAACAGCTACAGATACGCAAGCAGACCGTGGTAGTTTTAGTTTGCGTCCTTAGTCAACACACGCAAGCCGTATTTGTACGCCATCGATTTCCAAAGTTCGATCAAGACTTCTTTCTCCAAAATCACGGAACAGTCTGAGTAAGTATAGCTTTGGCTAGAATGGTCACCATAAAGATCGGTAGTGTTTGTAAATATGCTAGTAACACCTCTATCTACATATTACAATATCGAATACAGACGAATGCCAATAATGATTAAAAGAAACAACGCGACTCAGGAACAGTTTCGTGAAATTGTAAAATTTGAAATGTTAATTTAGTGATAAGAAAGAATAATTCCGACAGTAGAAATTTTAACGCATCTTCGGTTATATGTTTTATACTGGAGGATAACATATAGCTATACAAGTATTTTTAAAAGAAGAACAAACAAACAAAAAAATACAGTCAAACAAAATTTTATAGAATCAACATGTAAAGTTTTATTCTGTTAAAAGAAACTTACTTGAAGTTCCTTCTTTTCTTTCCCAAGTTTTGGTTGATTAGATGTAGAATCCGAGTAATTGGTTTTCTTCTTCTTCAAAACAACATAATCTTCAGGATTAGTTAGGTACTGTAACATAGACTTTTTGCGACCTTTTTTCAACCCACTCACATCTAGTGGTGACACAACGCCCTCAGAGTCATTGAAAGTGTATTCGGATTTGTCTTGGGTAAAACAATAAGGATCATAAGGCAGTGCTGATTTCGGGGGTATATCATCAGCCCTTTGGTATTCCTTTGGAGGCGATGGATAATTTGACCCTTCTTTTGTATGATCGACATCAACTTGTTTTACCCGGTGGCAATGACCAAGATCAGTTTGATGACGAGAAGATTTTCCAGCACGTGAACACCCAGGTTCTTCGATGTCCAAACCCGCAGCAGGCTTTATGTCATGAGTGAGATTTCTGATGCTGTGTGGAAGCGACGATGCAACATTTTGACTGAATTGATGATTGCTTGGAAACATGATTTGGGGCTTACACATGTCCACATCTGCATTTTTGTGCTTTTTGGTGTACGAAGTATTTAATGACTGGTGATGAGTAGATGCCGTGACAGATGTATACGTATTAATCGAGAAAGAAGTTGAACTTGTCGCTGGTTGGTGAGGTGTCCAGAGAGAAGAAGGATACACAGAGGATGTTGTACTCGCTTGACTCAAGGCAGTAATATCTGCTGCTGCCGTAAGTGGTGGAGGGTCTGAAAATTTTTTTTCGTGTCCCTGTGTGTTATCTGCAGAATTTGGGGATCTAGTGACTGCTTCCAACCGTGGCATCTTCATCCTGATATTTGAAGGGTCAACTCCTTTAATTGACTGAGACGAAGTATCTTGAGTGTCATTTTGTTTCTGAATGTCTTTCTGAAAATGTTCTTTGGTTTTAGTTCTTTGTTCTAATAATTGAATATTCGGCTTAGAAGAATGTCGTTTAATGCATTTGCTCGTGGGTCCATCTTCAATAACAATTACTTCATCGGATTCTTTCTTCAAAGTTTCTACACTCAATCCAGAAGTTGGGTTAGGACGATGCTTCATCACAACATCTCGATGTTCGGCGGGAGTTGAAGAACCTGGAAAATCTTTGGCAACATGTGGACTTTCTTTCTGCCCGAAGCTTGCGCTGTCTTTTCTTTTGAGTGCTGGAGAGGCAGCTGGGACTACAGCTTTACTGATCGGAGCTGCTATTAATCCTGAACCCCATAGATTTGGATTTGAGAAAAACACTGAACCGAAGGATTCCTCTCTTCTTACAGGTTCTGGAAAATTGGAGTAGTAGGGATTCATTGCCAAATGAACGTCGCTTGTGGCCGAATGCTGACCCAGATAAGATAGAGAAGGGTTGAAGTATCCGCAAGTACTATTACATATCTTTTCACAAGGGTGTTCCTTTCCCAAACAACCTATTGGACCACGACCACAGAAAGTCGTTTGTGGAGACAAGCAACACGAACAGGAATTGGGAGGTTGACCCAAGCTACCAAAGGATTGAGAATAGCATGCACCTACACATTTCTTCTGCTGCACGTGATGTTCTCCCAGACGTTGAAGATGCTCAGCGTAACTTGTTGCGTCGAGTGGAGTGCCATTCAACACACTCTTCTCAGCACCAGGGCGAAGAGCCACAAAAGCCCCCTTTTCTTCATTTCGTTCAGGGTATAACGAGAAACTTGGTAATCCAAAAGAGTTTGGATTGTTTTGTCCATAGAAACTTCTTGGTCCCAAGTTAGGGTTCCCCTCAGGTATGCCACTGTTGGTGGGTCGAAGAGGTACAGATAATGGTGAAGGTTCGAAAAATGGTGATAAATGCTGTGTGGGGGGTCGCACCGCTCCACATATACCACCATGCTGATCCAAGCATCGTTCCCGTTGATGGAAAACACTGTTCATCAAATGGTGAGCTCCAAAAGCTGGTGTTGATGATGAAACTGGTGTTCTATCCACACAAAATGGTGATGACATATTGGTGCCCAACATGCCACCCAAGGCGGCATCTGTTCTATAGCCCAATCTGAGAAGAGTCGGATCCAATAAAGTTCCAGATGATCCTCCTATGCTCGAAATGTGCCTATGTAGTCCTGGTGGAAGTCCTTGAGAGCCATCCAATCCAGCAAATTTCCGCTGCTCGAGGTAAAACATTTCTTCAGCTTCCACGACACTGTTCGGAGTCGGACAAACGGGTTTGAAAGATAGGTCCAATGGATTTTCTTTCTCAAAACCCGGTGGTAAACGAGCCTCTTCAGTGTGCCCTCCTGTGTTAGCTGAGCGTGTTTCAAACGTTGGATCAGAAAGATAGCATCTAGTATAGAACATTACTCGTTGGCTCCTAGATATGGAAAAGAGAAACAGATGTTAAAGCACTTTAATCAATAAGTACAGATGAACTCTAAAACAGAATATCACACAGAACAAATTTTATATCCAAATAAATGGAATAAAGCATGGATACCGCTCACGAGTTTTACTTAGAATAAGCATTTCACACACACAGTGAACTAGTACTCACAGATTGAAAAATAAAAACAACTAAGATTAAATTACTGACTTTGTTTTACACTTTTCACTGACGGTGAGGCCCACAAGTGACATCATATTGAATAATTTTATGTTAATTTTTCTTTTACAACATTTACCGTGAAGAACTGACCGGAAAGGTTGAATGACAGCTTCCATTTTCTATGTAAAATATGTAGGGAACCAAAGCAGTAATTAATGAGATTAACTGTAATAACTGATGGAAGTTTTATTTACGTTTTTTTTTGTGTGGTTCATAAAATAGTTATATACCTAAAGTACTGAATAACACAACAATATGATATAGCGTATCGTATGGCAGGACTATTTCTGTATATAAGTTATCGTATAACGCTCTAAAGTGCTGTGTAATGATTGTTTGTTTGTTTGTTTTGAATTTTCGCGCAAAGCTACACGAGGGCTATCTGCGCTAGCCGTCCCTAATTTAGCAGTGTAAGACTAGAGGGAAGGCAGCTAGTCATCACCACCCACCACCAACTCTTGGGCTACTCTTTTACCAACGAATAGTGGGATTGACCGTCACATTATAACGCCCCCACGGCTGAAAGGGCGAGCATGTTTGGCGTGACGGGGATTCGAACCCGCGACCCGCATATTGCGAGTCGCTGTGTAATGAACTCTAAAGTATTGGGATTAAATATACAGTTACACGAACAACCTAACGTGTAACGTATCGTACGGTAGTAATACACAGGGTAATTCGTATGTATACATATAAATTAATTATAGCATACTACCGAAATAGAGCGAGAATTTTTATGAAAACAACGAACTTGTTATATATATGTATATAGTGTTAGGATGTATCTTTAAAGTTATACAATTCTTTTTTAATACACGTGACGTCATTTGTTATGAGAGAAAGAAAAATGTAAAGTAATCAAACTTAAGCAAGGCTTAACTCGCATAAAATAAACGAAAACAGAAACTGAGGCAAAGAGCATATTATTATTACTAAACGTGTAACGTTTGTTTGTTTGTAATTAAGCACAAAGCTACACAATGGCCTATCTGGGCTCTGCCCACCACGGGTATCGAAACTCGGATTCTAGCGTTGTAAGTCCGCAGACATGCCGCTGTGACTGGGGGCAACGTGTAACGTAGATATTTATATCAAAATTAAATTAATTTCTGTGATATATAAATAAATCATTTATTGAATTTAAATATTTTCATTTGTCCTCAAAAATTCGTCACACAGTATTAATTTCGATTCGGTTTTCAGGGTAATTGGGAAATTTGTTCTGTGGTTCATTTCACATTAATGCTCATGCATATCTGTACGAGTTATTTTATTACCAGGCTATTTCACTTTCAGCTCTCTTTGTTGTTTGGGTACGAGTTTTCAAAGTCACTGACCGATTTAAATAAAGTATTATCATAAACGATGAAAAATGCCCCCCAGTAGCACAGCGGTATGTCTGCGGACTTACAACGCTAGAATCCGGATTTCGATACCCGGGGTGGGCAGAGCACAGATAGCCCATTGTGTAGTTTTGTGCGTAATTACCAATAAACAAGCAAACCGTGAAAAATAAAGAAGAAAAAATATCGCAAGTAAAAATAAAACGTGAATTATGATGGCCGACAATGATAGGTAAACGGAAAAAATGATATAGCCATTTTTTTCGGAGAAAACACAAAATAAAAACTAATAAAGAGCTAGGTGGGAAGAAAAACATAATGCGTTACGTAATATAAATGTTGTATAAAATAAATGTCCCAAATAGTAAAAAAAAAAATAATTTATTGAAATAATTTTCTACTGCAAAAAATTACAAATATTCAATAAAAGTAGAATAAGTTGAAAATACGTGAAATTGAGATTTTGTTTGTTAGTAAGCACAAAGCTAAACATAGGGTTATCTGTGCTCTTCCCACCACGGGTATCGAAACCCGGTTTCTAGCGGTATAAGTCTGCAGACGTACCGCTGTGCCACTGGGGTGGTCGTAAAATTGAGAACGAAATTTGGAAAAGGAAATTGCAACAAACCTTAAGTAATGTATAAAATTGATTAAGACACAACCCAACGTTTTTAAGAGTTAAAAAAAGAATCTGCGCAGCTTTGGAATTGTGAAACATGCAAGATACAGGAGTTAATAACCTAACGTCAAGTTTTACAAAATGAAACATTTTTTTATTCTAATAACTATCTAAGTTATTTTTCCACTGAAACATCTGAACGTTTATCTTTTTTATTTGGCTGGGTCGGGCGTAGTTAGCGTGTCGGACTAAAATTCTGAATATTCATGGTTCATGTCCCGTTGACGCAAAAAGTACCCTGCACTTGATGTTATGTGTGCGTTATAAGACCGATAGTCAATTTCTATTTATAGCAAAGCCACTAAGGTTATATGCTACTGTCTCTAATTTTGAACTACTTACCAGAGGGAAGCGTAGCCACTGAACAACATCCTGCAACCTTTTTTGCACGTATTATGATGTAAACTTAACATCGTAGTTAAACTAAATATTATTAGTATTTTTTATTAAAACTGTAAATTTGTGCTTGCGTTTAAGCACATATAACACGGATTATTTTAGTCTGTTGACTTACACTATCAAAGCTGATCTTCTACATATACGCTTTGCCCCCTCCCCTGAAAATATTTCTGTGGACGCCCATGCCTACCACTCACGCTAAGGAACTGACTTTCGCTATTATAACGCACCCACAACTTAAATTGGGGAAAATATTTTGTAGTATCGCATGGATTCGAACCAGGCTTGTTATCTATGAAATCCAGGATTCTACCACAGGGTCAACCCGCGTTCGTGACGGTCAAACTCCATTATGCGAAATGAGTAGTCTAAGAGTTGGCGGTGGGTACTGTTAACTTTCCCTAAGTTTAATCTCTCACTTCCTTACCACCGGGTAAGAGCTAATACTAAGCCAAACTTAATCAATAACTTTCTTTTTTACGTGTATCGCTCACACTATGCTGCATTTTAGAGTGCAGAGAAAATCAGACCTCACGGTCTCTATCCGTCTATTTTACCGCTAATTGCATTACAATATTCTGTCTAACGCAGCTCAGGCGCCGCCTGAACCAGCCGTCTGAGTTATCTTATTCCCTCAGGTTCCCCAGATCGGCGCACCGATTAGCAACAACAGAGACAGTATTCCCTACTGGGAGAGAGAGACCCCACACTCGCGGGTAAGAAACCAAAACTACAGTACAACTTATATGGACAGAATTCGGCTAAAATCTCTAGACTGTTATATTGAACCTTGAAGTACAAGGAGAAATTTTTTTTACAATCACATAATTACACCATAACTATCTATTTTACTAAAATAAAGCGATCGTCAGGTAAATAAAACTGACCGTTCTTGACACAGTGTTTGAAGGCAGTTAGTTAACCCTATTGTAACAACAAAATTCACCTCTCTAGAGAAGGAAGACTTCGCTTCTAAAAGCGATTGAGATAGAGTTTCTGGTTTTGTAGCATCATTACTACTATTCATCAGACCCGGTAACAATACTAGCATTATTTCAACAACGTAGCCGTCCATACCACATCTCCACTACCGGGCTCGGACGCACCGGAACACAGAACTCGTTACACAGCCTTTGGCAGCCCATACCACATATTCTATATCAGGCTAGAACGTACAGGAAAACAGGACTCTTTACAGAACCCCTGAATGCCCATACCACATCTTCAATACTAGGCCAGAACGTTCCGAACTCTTTAAAGGCTGGCTACGTGTGTAGGTTTTCACAGAAAGGTTACCATATGAATGAACCCAATTTTCGGGGACAAGAACCCCAGTTTAGAGCAGTGATTTTTAACAGAAAAGCTTTCCGATTGGTCAAAATTAAAGTACGAGACATCTTTTTTTTTTATCTATTTTGGTTTATTTACAAAATTAATGTATCCGATTTTGACGAAATGAATTACGTATGGGAATTTTATTTTACAGAAAGGGAAATCGCACTGCTAAATATTCCAAAAGACTACATTGTATATGCAAAGTGGAGTAAACGTTTCAACTTTCATTTAGAACATTAAAAATACAATAATAAAATTTGTTTCAATTGTCTTTCTAATATTTTTTTCTGTACAAATCGTATAATACAAACTATATTAACCATATGGTAATTTTTGCCTGACCCTGTATATATATATATATGTGTATCGTTTCCCATATTGTAAGCCTCAGGAAGAAAGGCTGGTTGTGGTAACTTATTAACGGTTAATAACTCACAAGAAGTGTGTGGACAGAACAATGACTTTCGAGTCATTTACCTATACACATTGCTGCTGTTGACAAGGTGTCTAGCTCCAATGTTAGCGACATCACATGCAAAAGTATTAACATCTGAGCATACGATCTATTCATATATAAGAAATAACTTTACAATTACTCACTTATTCTAAAGTTTTTATTAACTGGAAACGAATATTTGTTTTAGTTGGGCATTTAAACACGTATTTATGGTTATTTATTTATGTTTTAAAATGCATTGTGTTACATGAAAACATTATAGCAGTCTAACACCTGTGTTTAAGGCTCTGCTTATATGTTCAGTACTAATTCGTATTTATTATTTAATACTTTGAATAATTATTCTAGATTGTTTTTCCATTGTGTTTTTATTACTGTTCTTTCATCTTGGGGTCAGCAAATTCAGCCTATTGTTAGTTAATGGCCAAAAATGCGAAACTGTATAACGTTTTATATAGTGTTAGACTGTTGTGGTTTTACTTAACATTTTACAAAGATTCCTCAACACAGTGTTATCTCATCACATGCACGATTGGTATGTTGTATTAATAACAAAATATGTATAAAGAAAGTTGTGTCCCTCCAAAACCTTTCAGAGATATGCTTTTCGTACCCCCCCCCTTTTTTTTTACTCTAGAAATCTTACAACAATGTCAAAATGTAACCCATATCGTTAAGTGTCTGAATTCGTTCATTGGATCCTTACAACAACGTTGATTTAATACACTGAAAGAACTTTGTGTTTGATGGAAAAAAAAGTGTACGTTGTTTAAAAGAACTTGGTATCTTTCACTGTCGGTAAGAAACTTCTAAACTCGTGTAACATTTCCAAATGTGTGATTCCACCTGATCTGTTGGTTAACTACGACTATCGACTTTGTAAGTCTATATAGTTATAGATTTTACAATCAACTTTCCCAGCCTACAATATAAAGTATCCTGGTTTATATACCTTGTGCTTGGGCAAACAACTTTTTGCCAATTCAATTCAATTAAATTAAGGCCCTTGTAAAAGTACAGCTTCCATTTTACGAAACACAACACGCGTTTATTCAGCTTGAAAAAAAAAAAAAAAGAGGCGTATTTGTTGTAGTTTCGTGAATAATACTTTGTGTAGTATTGTTAATAATGATTTGATTATTACCTTAATAATACATAATACTTTGTGTAGTGATGTTAATAACACTTTATGTAGTCTTGTTAATAACACTTTGAATAGTACCGTTAATAATACTTTGGATACTACCATTAATAATAATTTGTGTAGTACCGTTAATAATACTTTATATAGTGCTGTTAATAATACTTTATGTAGTACTGTTAATAATATATTGTGTATTACAATTAACAATACTTTGTATAGTGCTGTTAATACTTTGTGTAATACTGTTAATAATATATTGTGTATTACTGTTAACAATACTTTGTATAGTGCTGTTAATACTTTGTGTAATACTGTTAATAATATATTGTGTATTACTGTTAACAATACTTTGTATAGTGCTGTTAATACTTTGTGTAATACTGATAATTACAGTTTCCACAGGGAAGAACCGTTATTACAGGTTAGACAGAACTGCTAATTATAGTTAGGTAAAACGTAACTATTATTTGTGAAGAACCGTTATTACAGCTTGGATAGAACTGCTAGATATAATGTGAGTAAAACTTTTAATTATAGTCTGTAAAGAACTGCTTTGTTTTAAAAACATTGCATGTTACAGTTTAAAAACAATTATTTGGTTCAAGTTGTTGGGTTTAAACAAGGATAAAAAAGTGATTTTGTCCCTACTTTTTACACAGAGTTGTACGACATCAACCTCAAATGATCAGGGCCTAATTTCTAGAGCTGAGCAGTAACAAAAAGTGGTTATTTTCTGCTAATCAAAGTCAATAACACACAGTATTTAACAATATCAAAGAAGAGCCTAGTTAAAGGATTAATCAAGGATGATATATAACGTTTACAACATCAGAGTAAAACCTTAGTAAAACCAGGATCAATAAACATAAAGAGAACCTACATACTAATTCACGTGTTATATAACAATCACTATTGGAGAAGCGAGGTTTGAGTCTAAGATTAAACAAGAAGAAACAAAACGTCATTTTGCTCACCTATGTTAAGCCTCATTTATTCATCTGTTTATGACATCTCACTTCAAAGCACATTAAACATAATCACACGATGTTGAATTTCTTGAACGAGTGGTACAGTTTCCTTTGTTGTTAAAACCAGCTCAGTGTTTAATAAATCAGTCTAAACCTCCTTCATGAGTTTCCGTAACAAAAATATGGAACTACTTTTGTCCTCGGCGAAAGCAGCTTAAAATATTAAATAACGTAAAATCGTAGAAAAAAACCAAAGAAACTTGCGGTTTTCCAATGCACAGCTGATAGTAAAAGCATCGTCACTAACAAACAGAGAAAATTCGGCTGAAGTTATATTAACAAACGTTTCAGGTAAAACGAAGTCACAACTCCCTTTAAAAACAGGCCTAAACTTTGGCTGAAGAGGCAGACGTCACTCAAAAAAACCTTACATAGATCGCCCGTCAACACTTCCGACCGAACGCGTTGCGCGGAATCTGCAAAAACGGAAGAGCGACATTTACACGCACCTCAATCTTTTCCTCTCCACGGATAAACTACGTAGTATGCTGACGATCGGCTGTCTTTCAGGCTAGCTGCCGCCACTGGGAGATTACTTTCGTTACGGTGCGCGATGCTTAGACGCGTCTATTTAACCTGGGGGTGTATTTAAGCAAGTTGCTTTTGGGATGGGCGCGGGCCTCGTTAGGGTAGCCATGTAATCGTATACGTTCAATCTCCACGCACGATTTTTACCATAGTAACTTAAGTACTTTATCAAGGTACTCTTAGAAGTTTTATGCGCGTGAATAGTTTCTACGCTTTTGTATTAACATTATCACGCCGTTAGTCTGGGCTAGTCTGATTAGAACACTGTTTTTTTTTTATAATAAACGATCATGCAAAATTATACTATTTTGGCAACATGCAGAAACTTTGAACCCTCGAAATAATAGTGGGTTATGTGTTCAAGGGTCAGAAAAGACATAAATATTGTTTATTTGCCCATTTGTTCATGCTATTCGAGATGGTAGCAAGTGGTAGCTTCACATAGATTAAAACGAGAGACTTTGAAATATATCTGGAACAGATTCTGTTGTTAAGTTTAGATGAAAATTTTCGAACAGAAAGTTAAGAAGGCCGTTAAAGGAAGATGAGGGAGAACTTAAAATGTTTCATTCTATCTTGAGTTTTGTAACAAAGGGTAAAGAACAACTTAACTCATATGGGTGCGGTTCCAGCGTGGCGTGGATTATTTGGAAAGTCAAATGGTTCAAAATAGGCTGAGCTATTTATGAACTAAAACGATGAAATTTGGAGATATAATTTAATACTTATTATCTGTGTGCATGTTAACTATTTTAACAGCTCCAATACCACGTTTATTCATCATATTACTTCAGTAAAAATATCATTTTCATACAAAGTTATCCAAGATTTTGATGGAGCTACTTCTTGCAGGTTTGAATTTCAGTATACTCTCACATTGAACACTAATTCAGAAAGTATAATTTCTCTGTTTGCGTTACTTCTATGACTCCTACAGTCTACAGTGTTCAGACAGACATCTGATGAGTGAGAATGTATTTAATTCCGCATTTGTATGCTTGTTTTTGTTTGTTTTTGAATTTCGCGCAAAGCTACACGAGGGCTATCTGCGCAGCCCTCCCTAATTTAGCAGTGTAAGACTAGAGGGAAGGCAGCTAGTCATCACTACTCACCGCCAACTCTTGGGCTACTCTTTTACCAACGAATAGTGGGATTGACCGTCACATTATAACGCCCCCACGGCTGAAAGGGCGAGCATGTTTGGTGTGACAGGGATTCGAACCCGCGACCCTCTGATTGCGAGTCGAGTGCCTTAACCACCTGGCCATGCCGGGCCGTATTTGTATGCAGGGCCGTAACATCCGATGAGTATGATTGTATTTAATTCTGTATTTGTATGCAGGGCCGTAACATCTGATGAGTATGAATGTATTTAATTCTGTATTTGTATGCAGGGTCGTAACATCTGATGAGTATGAATGTATTTAATTTTGTATTTTTAGCAGGGCCGTAACATCTGATGAGTATGAATGTATTTAATTTTGTATCTGTATGCAGGGCCGTAACATCTGATGAGTATGAATGTATTTAATTCTGTATTTGTATGCAGGGTCGTAAATATGAGTATGAATGTATTTAATTTTGTATTTGTATGTAGGGCCGTAACATCTGATGAGTATGAATGTATTTAATTCTGTATTCATATGCAGGGTCGTAACTAACTGAGGTTAGCGAGCCATATCCTCGGCTTTTTTATTTTGCCTTCTTTACTCAAAAACACACATATATATATTGGAAATTATAGTTTGAAACCTACAGAATCTACAGCTCGATTCTTCTTGTCAATCAAATACAAAATCAAATAGTATAAACTATGACTGAAAGGCTCTTGTAGTTTTAATAAGCTCGTAGAGCTGGTAATTTCGGCTTTTGTTCTTATTCTTATATATATAAGTTTTAATAAGCTCGTAGAGCTGGTAATTTCGGCTTTTGTTCTTATTCTTATATATATAAGTTTTAATAAGCTCGTAGAGCTGGTAATTTCGGCTTTTGTTCTTATTCTTATATATATAAGTTTTAATAAGCTCGTAGAGCTGGTAATTTCGGCTTTTGTTCTTATTCTTATATATATATAAGTTTTAATAAGCTCGTAGAGCTGGTAATTTCGGCTTTTGTTCCTATTCTTATATATTTATATATGTGCACAGAGTTTGAATGTGGCTTGAAGCGCTCTCTCGTGTCCACGACTTTTGTCAGATTGCTGGTGTTAGATAGTCTGGGTATGAATGATTAGTTGGGCTTGAAGTGCAACAATAGACGTCGCTGCTTTCGTGCGTCCACGTCGTGGTTCGCAGTGCATGCTGGTATATCGAGACAATCGGTGAGTTTCATGGACTAAATGGATTCAAACGTGAAAACTGATTACGTCATTTTCAATTTCCTTACCGATTTAGGCACTGTGAAAACTTGTTAGAATTATAAAATGTATTTAACTTTAGATGTTTTTTTGTGTTCAAAATGTTTTTGTGAGAAAAATATGAGAATACATTGAAGGTTAAAATGAAAAAAATGATGTGAATATATTGCACCATATATTGCAACAATTATATGTTACTCGGTCATTTATAAACAAATAACAGGTTTGATTTTTATTATATTTTCTAACCAATAGGCTGCGAGTTGAAGCAGTGTACGAATGTAAACCCGCGCCTTGACTTATACACAGCACAACACACTAATACCTGTGTATTGGAAGATGTTGACGCCAGAAGTGTTCCATCCCTCTATGCGGTTTATACACCGTTGAACTGTCAACACGTAACTTAACTTCGTATTTTGAAAAGTTTCTCGAAGGAAAGATCACGAGATAAAGGAGATGGTAAATAACGTGTTGAAGGAAATGGTAAATTGATGTAATATATCATTCTGTGACTGTTGTGAATTATTTTTTTAGTCATTCCTATCTCAAGATATAAGCTTGCTTTAGGCATTTCGTGATCATGGCGTTTAACGCTTTTTTTTTTTTACCGGAAGTAATAAGATAATTACTAGTTTTGATTAAACTACTATCTCATTCAATGAGCCCCCCAGCGGCACGGCGGTATGTCTGCGGACGTACGACGCTAGAAACCGGGTTTTGATACCCGTGGTGGGCAGAGCACAAATAGCGCATTGTGTAGCTTTGTGCTTAACTTCAAACAAACTAAAACTAAATCCTTCAATGATAATAATAATCCGCTCAATTGATTAATACAACTTCTTTAGGAAAGGCCTTTTATACGTTTGACTAATGTAGAAGATCCTTCCTGAAGAAACTG
This sequence comes from Limulus polyphemus, assembly GCF_000517525.1. Classification (NCBI taxonomy): domain Eukaryota; kingdom Metazoa; phylum Arthropoda; class Merostomata; order Xiphosura; family Limulidae; genus Limulus; species Limulus polyphemus. The sequence goes on from NW_013666244.1 coordinate 186,123, forward strand.
AAAAAAAACAACAACATGAAACGTTGAGCGAATTAACTATTTTTTCTTAAGCTAATAGTCGTTTGATCTAGTTCAATACGTTAAGAATTTTACATTTTGACAAATCACTGTTAGGTTTTCGAGCTTTTAATGGGAAGGAACTTATGGTTTACAACTTGTGCTGAGTGAGCGCTTCCTACCGGTTATTATCTTCTTTATTTTGAAATATCGTAAAAAAATATCTGTGTGTGTGTGTGTTGTTTTTTTTCTCACAGTAAAGCCACAATGGGCTATCTGCTGTGTCCACCGAGAGAAATCGAACCCCTATTTTGAGCGTTCTAAATCTGCTGTCCCACAGGGGAACAAAGAAAAGTATATAAAAAGTTAAATAACTGTGGTGTTTTTTACTGGAGAATTATAGAAATTCATTAATCAAAAACAAATGCTAAAAAGTTATTTGCTAGTTTTTCATGTATATAGATTTACGTGTAGTGTTTTTTTTTTTTTCGTGCGAGTATTAAACAGAATTACATGTAGATTTTTCACGGATGATATATATATTAAATAGCTACTTAGCGGTTTTCCATGAGAATATTAATTAAAGTTACGAGCTTGCTTATTTTGTAAATATTACGTCGTCCAGAAATTAATGTCGCGTTTTGGAACACTTACATTAACCCC
>NW_013666244.1:187782-194866 GCF_000517525.1 Limulus polyphemus
TCTCGCGTAAATATTAAATAGATTTGTGTAATGATTGTTCACGTAAACATTAAATAGAATTACTTATATGAAAGTATTGAATATAATTAGGTGGTGGTGGGTTTTATTCATTCAAATATTAAATCGAATTACCTGATGTTTGTTTTATTTGTTGTGCGCGAAATAAAAATATTCCAACTTAATAATGTGTTAAATGTGTAATTTGAGGAATATTTGAATTGTTTAATGTATTTTTTTGTCAACTAATAAATAGAAAAACATATAATCTGAAAAAGTGACTTGAACTAAATTGTAAAATATGTGAATAAGAATGTGGTCTACACTTGCTTCCCATTATAACAACAACAACAAAAAAAAAACACATACAAAAACACATAATAACAACACTTCGAAGCCGTGGTTGTATTACAAGGGTGACTGGCAAATCCTACTATTCGATCAGACAAGAGAAGTCCAAGTGTTGGCGGTGGGTGCTGCTTACTAACTAACTGTTTTCAGTATAATCTATCAGTTCATAATTAAGGCTAGAGCAGAAAGCCCTCGAGTAACTTTGCGCAAAATTCAAAACAAGTCAAATCTTTACTAACTGCCTTAGAATAAATTATAGTATATTTTATCTTACTTTAATAGGATTTTTCCATGCTGCATTTTTCAAACTGTGATGGTTGTGCTTCACCCTGCTGTTTAGCAAATAGTGTCCAAGCTAGATCTGGATTATTAAACTAAATAATCCCACTGTAAATTATTGGATGTGATCTGTGGTAACCTTTCACTAGTAGCACACTCACTCCCTACATAGCTCATTTGCTATACTATGGTACTTTCATGAATAATGATTGATGGCATATTGATAATTTTGGAACATTGTTAACCAGTGTGTAGTTATGCCCTCTGAGTGTTTAGTGCTTAAAAATATTATTGCTGTATTTCCTTCTTTCTGTTGTTTTGTGATATTTAGTATCCACCTAGCATATGCAATAAAGTGCTCCATGCCATAAAAAGTACTGCTCAAATGTGATCGTGACTTCTGAGCAAGGTTATGTTAGTATTTGATAGCTTAATTATACACTTACAACAAAAGAGTATGCTGATAATTGCATTCCTTAAATGCTGGTGCTTGATCCTAAGTAAATGATGGCTATATCTTTTATTTATTTATTTATTGGACATAACGTTGGTGGTTACAAAGCAAAACTTCCCACTTGATGGTCACGAATTTTGTGAAGTCTACAAGAAATTTGGTTAATCTTTATCTACAATATGTATGTATTCAGTTTTAAGCCTGCATTCAATATAATTTCGATTACTAGCTGTAGGTTCTTAGTAGTGATCTCAAACATATGGCCATGGATACAATAGTGTTACTGCTGTAAGTTTAAAGGTGATCAGGTCAAACAGCGTAATGTGAAACTCATGCAGACTGTGCTGAAAGCAAGTTTTGTCTGCTTTTATTATACATTTCTTTTTCCATAGCCAGATTACAAGTCTAAGGTACTAAATAACTCAGCTTTTTCTAATGCCTCCAGACATTTATCTTCATCTCTTCATGACAATAGAAATATATCAATCAATAATACCATGCTCTTCAACCACAAATCAATAAAGAATCTAAGCCTCCTTTCCTTCTTCTTCTTAACAATCATCACAGGTTATACCAAAAAAGAAAAAAAAACCTGATGACTGTATGACACTACCCACAGTTCTTATCTATACCTGTGCTGGATATATATCTGATGGATCGACGGTTGTCAATTTTGTACTTGTTTAATTAGATGCTCGTTATCAGTGACATATGATGATGAGTCAAACTGGTCCTACCCAGGATGTCATATGGTGTCACGAATACGTTGGCAAGCCCCTTATAGCCTCCTGGGCTTTTAATGATAAGTCTCTTGACGATTATTTTAACATCAACGAGGAGTTACATACTCTGTGTTTGAAACTATTCCAGCTGTTTAGCTTGTGTCAGCCTACCATGCTAACAACCGTTGCTTCCAGTATTTTTTTAAATATTTGTCAATTAACACTAGTACCATTCTCACTATAAGTGAAATCACAGCTTAAGATAGTGCAATATTGTGCTTGGACAGAAAGGAATGTCAATGATGACTGTCTCTTTTATTATTTTGTAAATGGTGTACATGGTAAATCATAGTCTTGCTTCTCTTCTCACTCAGATTGATTTCTGCTGGGGAAGTGAAGTTGATCATTACTGTCCAAATTGGTGGCCTGAGTGATAATGTTTGGCACATAGTGAGTTTTAGATCTTGACTGTACCTGTGTTCATCAGACATCATGTCCTCACACATGCATTACCATATATCAAAACAGTCCAGTGGTGTGGTAGGGACATGCAGACTACCTGACCTCTCAGGCGAAGACCATCCTGAATTTATTGTTTTCTAGTTGCAACCAAAAAGAGCTATAGCATTACTCATCTGTCTCCAATCTTCCTCTTATTGTTGGATGCTTGGATTATCGATAGAATGCTCACTCCCTCTTAGTTATACATGGGGTATAGACATTTCCTTATCCAATGACCAATCACTGTGCAGCTGACTAAAATATCAGATTACCAGTCCAAATATTGGTCAGGAATTATCTTCTGCCACGTAACTGTTCTAACTTCAATAACAGTCAAACTCAACTCGTATAAATGTGCATTCCTGACATTCCTAATGTATTGGTTCTGGGTTCATATTCATGCACAAGTCTCTAAGGATTGTAAAGGTGGCAGGGATCTTGTCACAATTTATGCTATTTTTATTAGCCTATTAATTTATTCAAAATAACAACCTCAGACTGAATAGCCATAGATATGGCCTCCACATCACTACTAAGTCCTTGATTCATATATGATGTCTCTTTTTTTGTTTGGTTGATCCTCCACAATGATCTTGTGGTCTGTAACAATCGTGCTGGGATAGGCCTTCCATCCAATCAATGCAAGTCGGCCAAATAGGTGGCCATGTTTTCATTCATTCTGCATCAGCAAACCTTGAATTTAGTAATGATAAATGGCACAGTTCTACATTCTATCAAATCATCATCTCAAAACTTCTGCTATGATGTCCCACCAGTATAGAGTTGGCTATCGTCCAAATAATTGACACAGTAAAGAGTAGTATTATAAAGAACCCAGCAGCAAAATACTGCATTTCTTTTCCTACTTCTAAGCATTATAGACATATACTTTCCTGAACCACTTGAAAAAGAAGTTCACGTTTTCTTTTCCCTTGTTGCTGAAAGACAGGATCATAATCTGTTTTCTCTTTCAGTACTTCCTGCAGGTGGTAATGAGGCTGGAAAATTGCAGCTGACACCATTAATGTAAGGTTGTGAGACCATTGAAAATAGAGGCATAGAGTCATTATATTCATTTTCTGCAACCCTAATGCTCATTCGGGCATTGCATATGTGAACAGAATCAACAAATTTTTACAGTATTAATGGGGTTTTTTAAGTCATTTTCAATCACCAATAAAGCAACCTAAAATAATTTAACTTATTTGAATAATGTTAAAGATCATGTCTAAATCATTGTATCACATTATATATCGGCCCAAGTGTTTAATGATTACATATCTATGTTACATATTTCTTTTCAATTAAAAGGTAAAATTGAAAGGAGAATCTGTGACGTAGAGACCTAACATTTTCTTTAATTGGCCGGCCCCTCTGCTGTAGACTGCAGTTTCGCCTATTGAAAACTCGTCAGCACAGCTTGGGCTGGCAAATCACAGAAATACAGTTAGTTCTCTTATAACGGTGATTTATATACAGTATTAATGGGTTTTTGAAGTCATTTTCAATCACCAATGAAACAACCTCAAATAATTTAGGTATTTCAGAGAAATAACATATAGATGAAATTGTTACAATGTCTTTAAAAATATGTTGATCTTCAGTTCTGTTGATTCCGGGATCTGTTGGCATGAATATCCATTCAGGACGGCATGAGGCTAGACCTGTTATCCAACACATCCTGCTGAAAGATCAGCTTCCTATCTGACAGTGAGTTGTATCTGGCTTATAGTGGTTGACTACCAACTGTATCCTCTATTAGTATTTTAGTGACTTGTCTCTTCTGCAATGGGGTTTATACGTTACATTGAAAGCTGATAGCCTGGATGTGCTAAAGAGAGCTTCAATTTAAGGTTTAACATGTTCAGAATATTTCATTTCATTTTAACACATTAACAGTGGCATTCTTAATTCTCCATCAGTGTTCTTAAAAAGCAATGGTAACAGATAGCCTCAATAGTCTGGATAGTCAGTTAGAGTTGTCAGTTGGTGTTCATATGGTTATGCTTTGGAGGGATTGACAAGGTACTGGTGGGCTCTTAAATTTCAAGAGAGGGCTCTTCCAGCTTATCTCGAATCCTTGAACTCCAGCTTGGCCCTATCCTGCAGCTCCTTTAATTCATATTTACAGGTCCTTTTACAAGCCTTAAACATTGCTGTAATAGAAAGAGAAGAAGATAGAAAGAAAGAAAGGAGAAAGTCACGACATTTTGTACAAACTAAATCAAATATTTAAATGACTATTATGATGATTAGTGAATAGTGGAGAGACACACAGCCACGTTTACACTAAACAAACACAAGCTTTACTGCCAGTCCTTAAAAAAAACAACAAATCTATGTGAATGAAATAGCTTAATAAAAACAAAGCAAGTGGTGTGATATTTTTTAGCAATACATTTCCTTGCCTCGGATTTGAACGTTAGATCTCTTTCTCATCAACCGAGCTAAAGCACTTGCTAAGTAAGGCACTTTTTTACGACTAAATACTACATTTTCCCCCCTCCTACAAACAAAGCCCGTCCTCGGTCCCAACTTTAAGGTCATGAGATGGTCCCTAGTTGGGCACGAATGTGGTATATTTCAAGCTATATTTCCTCGCCTCGGATTTGAGACCGAGTGCTCTATCGATTAAACCAGAAGGCTAGTACCCTAGTGCTTGCAAGTACGACATTTTTCAAATAACTCCAGGTACTACCGTGGTAAAACTGTAGTTAAAGGTAACCGAGCTTCAAAGTAATTTTGAATTAAACTTAAACACAGCCAGAAGTACGAAAAAGACTTGAAGGCACAAAAGTAGCATATCAGACAGATCAAGAGAGCTGTTTCTAGGTCGCGCTGGCCATTTTATTCTCTGCTGTTGAAATACTTTTAAAATAAAAAAATAATAAAAGAACTTGGGAAGTTTTGTCACTTCTGCTATCTGAACCAATGTACAAAGAGGCGAACCTGATTTTCTTCAGCTCTGTCCTAGCACGTAACTATTGTGTTGGTAATCTCACAAGGTTAACATATTGGCCACTAATGCTCAACATAAAAACAATCTACAGAAGCAACAAAAAGAAACAGAGTCATTTTTGCAAGACCAAACTTCCTGTGTCAAATCAAAACCACAAAAATATTGGAAAGAAACTTAATAGTGCATCAAACTTAAAATCACAGAAAGGATCAGTGTATGGTATAAAAATACCAAACGCGTGTGTGTATGTAATCAAAGAGATAGTTGAATACTGCAAAGATGCTTTTATTTTGATCAGTGGGAATAATGAGGTGATTGTGTGGTTTTTTAGTTGAAAAGTTGGACTCCATATCGAATCCTAAGATGTGCTGGTGATGACATCACGTGGGATACCACACCAGTGCATTGTTCGCTGATGATTAGTCAGGAAATGCACTAGCAAGTAGTAATGAAAACCCTACATCTCTTGGAGTTCATTATATTCTTTGTTAATGAACGGATAGAAACATCAATCTCTGACATTAATTTCATTCACGGATCTTTCACAGACTCTGTTGAATAATGAAAACAGGAGCACAAGTAGATATGTAAGGTTTATTAAAAATATGCCTAAAACACTGACTTAAAGCCAAAAATCAAACACGTAGTTTAAGTTCATATTATAAATCGATGAAAGTACACTTCCTAACAAACATTATTGTAAGCGAAGAAACCGATAAGTGAAAAGAAACTCTGGAACTGGGGCTTGAACCCACAATTTTTGGTTAAGGGGGCTAGTGTTCTATCCAACCAAAACGTCCAAGAGTCAGAAGGGTTTTTTTAACTATGAAACTTCATTCTACTTTGTGTTGTCGTGGTCAGGTAATTAGTGAGTCGATTTACCACCATCCAACAAAAGTGTTATTAAATTAAAAAAAAGAATTGCTAAAAAAAGCACTGGTCCTGTTAATATCATTTCAATTATCGGCTTTTGCACTTACGATAATTTGTGGTACATAGGGTAAATGTTCTCATTGGATAACTCACGCTCCTGATGCTGTCAATAAACAAAATCGTAAACACTGTTATGTGAGTATTTATTAATTTCATTTATATTAAACTCTTACTCTCTCAGTACTGCCACCAGTGACTCAGCAGTAAGTCTGATGGTTTACGAAGCTAAATATCGGGTTTTGATACCTGTGATGGGCAGAGTACAAATAGCCCATGGGCTAGCTTTGTGCTTAACATCAACCAAAACAAACTTTCAGTACTTTCTGGTTATGGCAACATATTTTTTATCAAACTCTGCTCTATAATATTTATGAATAAAAGATATTACCATATAACATAGTTTCTACCAAAAAATAAAATATTTAAACGACTTCGTTTGTAGTAATTAATATGATGATTAGTGAATAATGGAGATACACACAGCCACTTTCACAGTAAACAAACGTAAGCTTTACTGTCAGTCCTTTAAAAGAAACAAATCTATGAGAATGAAATATCTTAATAAAACAAAGCAAGTGGTGTGATATTTTTTCACAACATATCTTATGAACCCGAGTATTCTTTCACCATAGATAAACACAAAATCTGAGTCTTCTTCCCATTTTCTTCATACTTATGCTGGTTATACCGAGCAGTCTGTGTTGACTCTGGGAATCTGTGGACTAAATTTTGCTTATGTTTCGAATTTCTAAATAAGAAGAATCTTCCTCAAGTGTGTGTGATCACCAAATCTAACGGTTTTTTTTCTATGTTTAAATGTTATGTTTATTTGTTCCTTTGTTTTGAATTTCGTGCAAAGCTACACGAGGGCTATCTGCGCTAGCCGTC
>NW_013666244.1:194907-204050 GCF_000517525.1 Limulus polyphemus
GTCACATTATAACGCCTCCACGGCTGAAGGGGCGAGCATGTTTGGTGGGACGGGGATTCGAACCCGCCATCCGCAGAATGCGAGTCGAGCTCCCTAACTACTTGGCAATGCCGGGCCCGTTTTGTTTATATAAGCAATTAAGATCAGTACTATATCCTATACATGTTGAAACCTGAAGTAGTTATATATATATATATGAATAAGAGAGAGTTCTACTTCACCTATACATACTTATATACATACTTATATACATACACACACACATATATATATATATATATACCTCCCTTGTACTAACTTGAAATATTGATCCTGTCAGATGTGTTTCGCAACTGCCACATTATATAGCTGAGTGAACGTTGATCTCTTGTATCTTGTTCGGGTTCGATTAACTTATGATTAGTCCGCGAGACACGCCAAAATAATAATGTAACATGATGAATTATTAAGAATATCTCACAAATTGAACATTAATATATGTACGTTTCCAGTGTTTTCTCAGCGTAGTTTTTCGTGAGGATTTTATAAGCTTTTGACTAACTAGGCTTCTCTAATTTATAGAGACACAAAGTATAATTCTTTTATTAGAGTAAATTTCATTAACTTATTTTCTAATTGTTTGTTTGTTTTTGAATTTCGCGCAAAGCTACACGAGGGCTATCTGCGCTAGCCGTCCCTAATTTAGCAGTGTAAGACTAGAGGGAAGGCTAGGTTGTCATCACCACCCACCGCCAACGCTTGGGCTGCTCTTTTACCAACGAATAGTGGGATTGACCGTAACATTATAACACCCCACAGCTGAAAGAGCGAGCATGTTTGGTGGTACGGGGATTCGAACTCACGACCCTCAGATTGCAAGTCGAGCGCCCTAACCACCTGGCCATGACGGGCCACCTTTTTCGTCAACTAACTCTAGGGTGTTGTAATACGGACGAAAAGTTGCAACGCCCTTTGCACAAATTTCGTATACTTCGATGTATTTGTATGATTAATAAGTCAAAATTATTTGTCCTTCAGTGTAACAACGTCTATTGTGTTTATACATATCTATATGTTTCGGGTTTTAAATAAGGAAACTCTTCAAGCATGTATGACAAAATATTTTATGATGGATGATTTATAACTCTCACAAGAGTACCCATCGAAATATTTAAATTGACAACCACAAACAAAAACATCCGACGGATGTAGATCTAAGTGTGTCTCCTCAATGGCATTTATCCATCCTTGCACGCTGTCCAGAATCGTGTCTACCACCTCTTAAAGGACATGTCGCAACTATTAAGCAAAACTTTTAGTTAACAATCTGAACACATTTCCACTAGGCCTTCATGATACCATAAAATAAACGAATGTATATTGAACACCTGGTTTTTAATACCTATCACATATTAACACTATACAGCACAAATCACGTTTATCAGTATATCTGTTTGTCGTTATTGGTGATATTTAAATCGTAGAGATAACTTACCAGCTGCACTCCGGAATAAGTTTACCGGTAAGACATGTTTTAGCCATGAATGTTAAGTTTTATAGGCAGATGCTAACGCTAAGGTTTTGTCGTATCTATAGAGATCTCTAAAGCAGATGTTTAATACATGCTGTGTTAACGTTCTGGTAGCAAAAAACCAGTTATAGATATGCAGATTTTATACTTATTCGAATGTCATTAAAGTAAACTTTTTCGTTAGTTTGCATCGAGAAAAGTTATACGTTTAAAATACTTGCCATCTCTGCAAGAGAACTGTGTATATACAGAATTGTCTTCTATACATCTGCCTCAAGTTGCACATAAATATTGTGGTTGTGCATTTATTTGTCGACTACTAAAATGTTTTACTGCCCTAATTATAGACGTGCCATTAGATGTGTCTGTTGTAGATACGAGCGAACGAGTCTTCTGTTACTTAAAATGTACCCTTAATGTCAGTTTACTGTATAGGTTAGCATACCTCAAAGCTTAATCTTATATAACAGGTATAAGTTTACTGTATAGGCTTTAGCATACTTTAAAACTGATCCTTATATAACTAGTATAAATTTATTGTATATGCAGTACACTTCAAACTGATCCTTATGTAACTAGTATAAGTATATTGTATATGCAGTATACTTCAAACTGATCCTTATGTAACAGGTATAAGTTTACGGTATATGTAGTATACTTCAAACTGATCCTTATGTAACAGGTATAAGTTTACGGTATATGCAGTATACTTCAAACTGATCCTTATGTAACAGGTATAAGTTTACGGTATATGCAGTATACTTCAAACTGATCCTTCTGTGCAGGTATATAGTTTGTTTGTTGTTAAGGAGAAGGTTACACAATGGACTATCTCTGTTGTATGAGCAGGGACAAAACCCTCAAGCATACCGCGGAGCCACTGGGAGGAACAGATATAGAGTTTGTACCAAAATTAAAGGTTACCAGAAAAGGTTCGTATGTTTTGATGAGCTATCATGGGTTTTATAAGAGTGTGACTGAGACAGCTGTAACATTAACAATATATACGGAGACAGAAACTTTGATTATAAGTGAGAGTTTTTGTTATTATATTAGGAAAATATATTACAAAAAATAAATAGTAGAAAAGTAAGAGAAGTTATTAGTTTTTCAAGTTATAGAGTTTCATTGAGTTCATTATGTTATTTTGACACTTTCTTTCTATGGACTGGACTAGAGATGAAATTTATATATCAATTTCAGTCTGTCTTTTCTTATAGCATAAAAAGAAAAGCGTAGCCTAAATGGAAAAAAAATATTCGCAAACACGTGGAGGGCTATCGTGCATCACCTATAACGTAGGTAATAAGATAAAAACAGTCATGCATGCCTTATATCGTATTACTGCGAATAAAGATATAAAGATATAAAGCATAGCCTGCGAACTGAAAGTTCATAAAAGTTGTTTTGGTTTTAATAACAGTTTTTCCATATTTCATCTACGCAGATTTTGAAAATAATATTCATTTTTTTCTATCATGTAAATATTTTTTTTTCTACAATTCGGGAAGAAAAAAAAACTCTTACTTAGATCAAATTATTATTTCGTTTACCACAATGAACATGTTTTATTACAATGTTTGTTAACAAAAATACAAATAAACTGAAGAAAAGGGAAGAACACTGATGTCAAACGAATGAATATGCATCCTCATTCATCCTGATTTGTGTGTGTGTGTGAAATCAACGTCTTTTAGTCTCAAAACTAAGTGCTGTGGTCTTTCTTTTATGTATTGCGTTATGACGCTTTTTGAAAAATCTGTACGTGATGGAGAAAATTGGATATCATTTTCGGATTCAGCGTACAGGAATTACTGTAGAACATTTAAAACCATCGCAGGCCTATGTTATTTACAAAATAATATGAATAAGAGAAAGGGGTGTTAAGTTTCTTGACAGATTGGTGTAAAGTGCACACACACATATCATCGATATTTTATAAATATCAGGTGATTTTATAACACAGAAATTGATTTTCTTTATACTTAAATTTTCCCCATCCCACACCCCTAGTGGCTCAGAGGTAAGACTTAGGCCTGTAAGTCGTTAAGAACCGTTGTTTGACCACAACGGTGGGCACGGCGCAAATAGTTCATTGTCCAGACTTGCGCTTATTTAACAACAAAATGAAATATCTAAAGCAACATAGAATCTAGTTAATTATCAGTTTAACCGCAAAGTGGGTGACTAATAGTACAGTTTGTAACACACACAAAAACGTATTTAACGAAACGATGTGCAGAATTTTAATAACGTTGTGTAATATACAAACTGTATTATACTAACAGAGTAAGTTACTGAAAATTTGTGGTTGATTTTAACAGAGCTATTTGTACTTTACAGATGGCTTTGATATATAAATAAATAACATGTAACATAAAACGTAGCGCTATTTTTTTTTTCCATTATAAAGAAGTTTTCTATCATTGAAAATGATACTTTGGTGCTGTTTGGTTGGTTAACGTATAGCTCAGAAAATTAATGACTAGCTGGAGTACCCGTCCTCTGGACAGAGTTATGTACATTTATGATTAATGACAGGCTATCTTAGGACATGAAAAGTTGCTTCCCTTATATGTAATTGTAAAAAACGCAAAAATACCTATAAAAACTGTAAAACACAAAAAGTGAAACCACAACTTTTCATGCATCTCTGCATGGACCCAACAAACTTCCACGCCAAATTTGGTGCAGATCCATTAACAGGGGGCGAAATAGTGGGAAAAAAACGCATAAATGCCCATAGAAACCGCAGAACTCAAAATGCAACACTGAATATTTGTATATATCTCCCCATGGACCCAATGAATCTCCATACCAAATTTGGTGAAGATCCATACATAGGAGGCGAGGTAGTGGTACGAAATGCCCATAAAGACCGCAAAACTGAAAACTTGTATGTACCGCCACATGGACCTAATGAACCTCCATACCAATTTTGATGAAGATCCATCCACACCCTGCGAAGTAGTTACATCAGACGTTTGTTTGTCTCGTAGGAATTCATTTATAAGTAGAAAGGCATGCGCAGAAGGTGATAGTTTAATTACCACGAGTTAATAGATTTGACAGGTGGCTACCTTTTTATTCTAATCTACCAACAAATCTGTGTATAGTTAAGACTGAACATTATAATAATGTATATGGTGAGAACAGTGAAAATGGCTTGGATGTAAGTGTGCGTGTGACATTAGACAAAGATGTGGAAAGCGCTGACAAGTCGACTGACAAGCGGGGATTTTAAGACGAACCAGCTGATCAAGAAAGAGCAGTATAAAAACAACAAACCTACCACCAACGGTAATAAAGATTTTTAAAGCCGCATCTACGTCGTAAGCAACTATAAACCAGAGAGAAAGAATTGTTTTACTATGCTTGTTTGTTCGTTAAACACAAAGCTACACAAAGGACTGTCGTTATTGTGTCCACTAAGTTTTTTTCCTTATGTGGAAACACAATTTCTTGTTTATAGAAACCCATGACAAAAAACATTTAAATATGAAACTTCTGTGTGTGATCACGCGGGAAAAGGAGCACAAGGGGTTTCAGAATGAGGAACGCACGCGTCTTTGTAAGAAAATAAGCGTTTGTTTGTTTGTTTTTAATTATCCACAAAGCTACACAAGGGCTATCTGTGCTCTGCCCACCACGAGTATCGAAACCCGTTTTCTAGCTTTACAAGTCCGCAGACATACCGCTGTGCCACTGGGGGGCGAAAATAAGCGATAAATCAGCTTATAACCAACAAATACTTTGAGTCGTCTTATAACAGGTGAGAAACATTACGCCTATCTTATATTAATATAATTTCGGGATTTTTCTCTCTGTTATTTTGCTTTCAGAATTTGTACTTCCTAGGGGTCTTTATGCCTGGGTCTTAGGAATGCGTACGTTAAAATATCTCCAAGTTTCAAATATTGTTTGTTAGTTTTTCTACACGAAAAAGTTTAAAAATAGGTAAAATTAAAAATGCCTCATTTGTTTGTTTTTGAATTTCACGCAAAGCTACACGAGTGCTATCTACGCTAGCCGTCCCTAATTTAGCAGTGAAAGACTAGAGGGAAGGCAGCTTGTCATCACCACCTACCGCCAATTCTTGGGCTACTCTTTTACCAACGAATAGTGGGATTGATCGTCACATTATAACGCCTCCACGGCTGAAAGGGCGAGCATGTTTGGTAGGACGAGGATTCGAATCCGCGACCCTCAGATTGCAAGTCGAGCGCCCTAACCACCTGGGCATGCCGGGCCGAAAATGCTTCATATCCAAAATCGCATTTAATATATATGTGTGCAATGTGCGTGAAAAGCTTGTTTTAATTTCTTTTGACAATGTCTATCTGTATTTATTTCATGATTCCTAAAAGGCTGAGAATTGTATGTCTCCTTGTGGAAGGAAGCTATTGACAATAAAGCTCAGTAGTTGTTTATTATTAAGCACAAAGCTACACAAAGGGCTATCTGTGCTCTGCCCACCACGGGTATCGAAACCCGGTTTCTAGCGGTATAAGTCCGCAGACATACCGCTGTGCCACTGGGGGGCAAAGCTCAGTAGGTAATACTTATATACGCTTGGCGGAAATGTGTTTATCTTTACTCAAACATGAACTACACGGAGATTTGGGTGACTGACGACCTCTGGCACCTATAGGACAGTTCTAAGTTATTCAAACTCAAAGAATGGAATTTGTACATTTAGTTATTAGACCAAAGGTTAAATTTAAAACCACCCGAAACAATTAATTTTCTTTTTTAGATGAAAAAAGAAAACAGTAACTATTAAATTTCTTCAACCGTAAATAAAACAAAGTTGAACCAATTTATTTCAAATTCAAAAAAACTTGAAGAACATTTCATTTAAACCTTTAATGCAAGACACATACACATATTAGCAATAACACACAACAGGAGACTAAGTAAGACGACAAACTTTGAGTATGTGTTGTTGTAGGCTGTGTTTTTAATTTAGGCGTTTGTATTGTTGTTAGCCAGAATCAGTTTTGACGTCATAGGGTAAGCGCTTGGCTCAGTGGCGTAACTACAAAAGATGACTCCCCCCCCCCGCATAATTGAGCCCCTATTTATATGGTTTGTAACTTTAGTTTTGAGAATATTGATTTTGTGTTTCAACGAAGTACTAGAGATACGAGAAAGTGCCGTACGTACTAGAGAGAATTAGCAAGTAAGTGAAATTCTAAAAGTGTGAACCGTTAGTAAAACGAACATCTAGAACTTAGTCTTCAAGAAATAAAACGTTTTCGTCACTGTTAATTGGACCTGACTTTGCATTCTTTTTTCCGAATAATCCCAAAGGATTCACCCTAGAACAGAAACCATTACAATTTTCTTTTAGGTTTGTATCATCCGTCGTAAATTGTTTTGTATTACAGTTATCAATCAGACAGTAAAATTTTGAAAGCTTCATTCTAGCATCAATGTAATGTATGGCAAATCTTTGCCCCTTCTGACTTAAATAAGAACAGATTTATGCATTGAACAAAGTAAGGAAAGTTATTGAAAACGAAAGAGTAAACGTGTGTAAAAAATAGTTTTATAGGTAGTCGAGTAAACATTAATTATTCAGACATTAATTATTGAAGCTTTTCATAAATTGAGTTTTTGCCTGTGAGAGACATTTGAAACATGCATTAATTATTGATTTGGTATAGGAATCGACGTATACCCAAAGATGCAAAATTTGACTCTTACTGGGATTACATCCAACGTCACGCATTAGTCAATAGTCTGTCTTTACCTAATCCTTAGTGACTTGAAAGTAGCAAAATTGGCGTTTTTATGTGTATTTAAAAACAAAGCCGATGTATTGGAATTGTACAATACAAGTACCAAAATACTGTAGGTTGCAACAGCAGGTCGGTTAAAATTTTGGTTGATACCAGAAGTATTACAGAAGATTTATAAGTTCGGTGTACTTTGAGATATATCAGTAGAAGCCGTGAACGTGTGTTACATGCAATGTTCGTAACTTGTGAATTAGACAGTTAACGTTAATTTTTGAATATAAGTCTCAGTTAAGTTTGTTTTACAAGAAGATGAAGAGATGACACCGTAAAAACAGAAGCTTATAAACTGATGTTAGACGAATCTTTTAATTAAATTAGTACAAATATTATCTAATATCCCGTTTTACTGGGAACGTTATTTTATCTAATGAAATACTCTCAAAGATCGATTTAAGTTTACCAGAGGCCTGGTGGCTAAGGGCTCGGCTTGTAGTTTGCGGGTCACCAGATTGAATACCATCATCAAACATACTTGCCCTTTTAGCTGTAGAGGTGTTATATTGTAATGGTCGATCTCACTATTCGTTTGTAAAGCGTAGCCCAAGAGTTGGCGATGGGTAGTGTTAACTAGCTGACTTCAGTCTATTCTATCACTTCAAAATTAGAGACCTTTAGCGTAGTTAACTCTCGAGTAGCTTTGCGCGAAATTCAACAAACAAACAGACAATTAATTACTTTACCAAGTTAAGCCTTCCAAATTCTTAGAATTGGATTACTGGTGTACCTAAAGTGCTTTGTTTTGTTTCAGCAGGCTAGACTTTTCACATTCTTAGCATTGGGATATTGATGTACCTAAAGAGCTTTGTTTTACTTCAGCAGGCTAGGCTTTCCATATTCTTAGCATCGGGTTGCAGGTGTATCTAAAGAGCTTTCTTTTACTTTACCAGTCTAGGCTTTCCATATTCTTAGCATCGGGTTGCAGGTGTATCTAAAGAGCTTTCTTTTACTTTACCCAATCTAGGCTTTCCATATTCTTAGCATCGGGTTGCAGGTGTATCTAAAGAGCTTTCTTTTACTTTACCAATCTAGGCTTTCCACTATTCTTTGGTTGAAACGCGCTTTATATTATTTGTGTCAAAAATAGTAAGATTTGATGGTTATCCAATTTATTTTTTCTTGCTTTATCAATTTAAACATTTCACATTGATTGCTTAAAATTTTTATCCCAGCTTGTTATTGATAGCTAAAGTTGCGCCAAGAAACTGTATACAGTACTTACATGAAATGCTTTAATAAAACCTGCTCAATCTGTTAGAGCAATTTTACAACAAGTGCCTTAGTTCTCCTATGATAACACACAGTAGTGTCATAACTGAGTACAAGGTCAAAGAGTTTCATTGAAGCCAGTTGAAGATATAATGGAGTTATTGTGATCAAACGAACATTTCGGGCTGTAAGTAATGAAGTCCTTACAGCTAGACATGCTCGCGCTTTGAGACCAATAAAGCAAGATATATACAACACGTGCGCTTGTTGTATATGCACGCGAAGAATTTGTTTGTTAAGCAAAAAGCTACACAATGGGATATCTGTGGTGTGACTACCACGAGTATCGAAACCAGGTTTTTAGCAGTGTGAGCTCTCAGTCTTACCGTTAGGCCATTGATGGGCGCGTACAAAGAAAAGAAAACTTGGCACACGCAGTCAACGACATCACAGAGCACGTGCACGTGAGGTTTTCCTGGGCTGGAAACAAAGCTCAAAGTCCATTGGAAACAACGGGGGATCCACATAATTGTTGTGCTATCTTTTCGGACTGGTATTCTGGTCAGTTTTGGTCAATTTATGCGTTCCCTATTTAACCATAATCCTGCAAAGGTTGAGAAGCG
>NW_013666244.1:204544-206465 GCF_000517525.1 Limulus polyphemus
TGCTTAATTTTAAACAAACAAAACAAAAATGAATTACGTACACGTGTCTTGGAATATATGTAAAAAAACTTTTGTAAACCCTGTGCAATTACAACCTGTAACGAAACCAAACAAACACGTGTCTTTGTAAAACTTTATATGGGTTAATATATATTATTTTACATAGTTTCAGGTCTTTATATAGTTTGTATATATATTCAAATCTTTATAAAAACATTGTTTTAGATATTTTGAAACAGTCATACGCATATAAAAATTTTTGTATAAGTACATCAGTCTTACTTGACGCAAGTTGAAAGAACCACATCTATGTACAAAGTCTTTATATAGAATAGATATCACTAAGAATTTAAGTAAGGAAATTCAGGGTATGGTGTGCACTTTATATAGTTGCCGGATTCTTGTACGTGACTTCTAGTCGAAATAATATATCAAGCTCCAAACAACAAGTGACGTACCACTCTTGCGAAACAATAGGTCTTTTATTGACGTGACTAGGCCTCCCTTGTTAGACGATCGCGGGGTTCTTCAAGCCAACGCCAAGTTGAGCTTAAGAGCAAACAGGGAGGAGCCATCCATCATCCCGCTTTCGTCCGCAGGCGGACGCAAGCCTCCCCCTTCTCAAGATGAGAGCTCTGGAGGGAATCAAAAATTGTTAGATCAGTAACTGATTCTAAATGATTTTCAATTAGAAGATTATCGTACGTCATGTCATAATTGTCAGAAAAGTTGTTGACATTTATATTTGTAACGATTAAGTACGACGTTCCCGCTCGATCCGCAGTAGAAATTTGACTTTCTTTTTTATATAATCCTCGGAAATGATTTCAACTACTCGGTAAAGTTAATTTGGAAGTTCCGCTATTCCTCTCTTCGGGATTTCACTTGGGAATGGAGATTTCAATTGAAAGTATTCGTTTATGTCGAAGCTAGAGTTATTTCTATTTGAACGTAAACTTAAAGTTTACTTCTCATGTATTTTGCACAGATGCAACTAGATCTGTCGTAGATAACACGAAACATGTTTTAAAGAACTAATGTATTTATAGACTCGAAATTCCTCTTGCAAATCGCATAGACAGATAGATGTTAAGCAAACAATATCCGAATCGATCTTGTCAAATAAGCCGCTATAGAGTTTTTCTTCTTTTTCTTTAGTTTGTAAATAATGAAATACAAGGCGTTTCAATGCACTAGCATCTCATACGTTATTTCGGTAGTAATGCCTATTTTAAATTGGTAATTGTAAATTCGTTCGATTAATAACCTTCTATTTTAATAGAGAACTAATGGGAATGATTGCACATTTCTTCGAGTAACGATGGAGTATATACTTACCATTAATGACACATTAATTCTCCATGACATTCTTGGATGACACCATGGAAATTAAATAATTTTTGGGTTAGGAGATCAAAAGTTATCACAAGAGAAATAGATTATTTATTACAAATCTATAATACAAGCGCAAATCTCTCGCTCTCTCTGTGGGTCTGTTTTTTATGCACAGCTACATCTTTAAAGCTCCAAACTCGTGGCAGAGATATAACTTTGTGCAGAAAGTAACATGGCCTATGTGACTGCGGCCTCAGAGGCCATTTTGAGGCCAGAAATTGAAGCTAAAATGACCAATATAGCAATTTTTTGCCAACAGGACGTCCAATTGGTCTCAACTTGAAGAGGCCGGATTTGTTTGGTTATGTGTGATCAAGAAGGCTATTTTTTACGTTTCTTCTCTATGTGAAAACTTCTAATCATTCTATCCATGATCAATTATGTGTTACAACGATTTAAAAATTTCTTGGAGTCCTCATTTGTGCTATTTCCCTCCCTATCTCTTTCTTCTACACATGCCCTCCAGTGGCACAGAGGAATGTCTGAGGACTTACAACGCTAGAAACCGGGTTTCGATACCCGTGAT
>NW_013666244.1:207223-221858 GCF_000517525.1 Limulus polyphemus
TTTTTGCACGTTGTTATTTTATTTATTTTAATCAGAATATTTAGTTAGGTAAAGAAATCATTTTGCTTTTTTTTTTTTTTGGCAAAACAAATCACGATTAATATAGTTGATTCAATTAAAACAACTCAGGATATTTAAAGCCATTTTCATCCGAGCCAACGCTGGATACTCTGCTAGAGATCAATAAACAACTCCTGAAACTACCGCAAGACATTGTCACCCAATCATGGGATCGTAAACTTGGACATATATAATATTTTCCAAGTTTACAATTTTGTGTTTACTTAAGCAATTTAGGGTATATGACTTGTTTTTGTATATCTTCGGCGGCTAATGCGCAATATTCGTATGAATAACTCACATTCTAGCAGGTAACAAACTAATCTATAACAGAGATTGCTTGAAATGCGAGGCAAGCCGTAAGCCAACATCTTTATGGGATGAAACTATTGGCATTGAATGAAACCCCTGTTGATCGTTTAATCTGCTACACACTCGAACAGTTGTTGTTCATGAAAATTAATGATATATATATATCGCATCGACCACTATTACGCTGGTAATATCCCAACCGGCCTGATGAGCTCTGGTATTTGGCAAAAGGCATCCTTGGCAATGAATATGGCAGATGTGGTATACATATAACACATTCTCTTTTGCGTTTATTCGTGGGTTCTTAGCATTACATAGTACAATATGGTGTACGTCAGCGCTTCCAATATCTATCGTATGGTAAGCATGACTTAAGTCAGTGCTTCTAATAACTACCATATGGTAAACATGGCTAAAGCTAATACTTCTAATAACTACCATATGGTAAGTATGGTTTACGCAAGTACCTACAATGATTATCATATGGTAATTAAAGCTTATCTCAGTTCCAACATGACTAAGTTTTGCAATTTATCACGTGTGAAATGTGACATTTGTTAGTCATTTTTAATAACGTCAAAGTGTAAAAACCGTTTGATCAACAGTCTGATCAGGTGTGGAACATGGCTTATGTCGACATCTTTAACGAGTGTAATCCATGAAAAAGATCAACTCCTGCAACAAATATCACCTACTAAAAATAACGTTGGTCAGTAATTTTATAAATATTCCATACGTTCATTTTTTTGTCAGTCTCTCTAGTAAATTTTCTTAACGATTTTCTATCTGTCTCATCTTGTAATTTTGTATTTATCTTCCTTTAATCCACTTCCTTTCATTCAATTATTTTCTCTACTCGTTTTTTATCCCATTATTTTTAATTTTCCTACTCATAGAATTCACACGTGTGGCCAAGCATTGTCTTTTCCAGTTGTTGTCTTTTAGTCTAGTTGTCGTTTCCAAGGACGAGTTTTCTTGAGTTATAGCACGATATGCACGTGCTTTGACAGCGATTATTTTATACGTACTTGATTGTTTTGATTAGCGGAACTATAATAGAACAAAAAAGCTGCCCTGACTTACTTGAGCAGAAACATAATTTAAGCTAAAGATAAAAATAAAAACTTAAAATGTGTATATCAAAGATAACAGGTATATAACTCAGGATATCATTTAAAATAATTGCAAAGCTTTTAAAACTTAATCGATCGCACATAGCTATGTCTTTTAATTGGATAATTTTATTTCTTTACGTTTCTCTTCTATTCTTTTTAAGTCTGCGTGCTTACAACACTGAAAATCGGTTTTCGATACCTGTGGTGGGCAGAGCATAGGTTCTCCATTGTGTAGTTTTCTGTTGAACAACCAGCCATTCTTTTATCTACAAGCTTCTTATACATTACTAGTTTCCCGTATATAATAATGAATATTTTTTTCTTCTCTTTATTAAGTAACGGGCCGGGTGTAACTTAGTAATTAACATTCCGGACTGTAAATCCTGAGAGTCTATGGTTCACGTCCCGTTACTAGAAAAATCATGCCCCGCTCTTTGGAGCCGTGGGCACTTTATATTTTGGTTTGAATTTCGCGCAAAGCTACACGAGGGCTATCTACGCTAGCCGTCCCTAATTTAACAGTGAAAGACTAGAGGAAAGGCAGCTAATCATCACCACCTACCACCAATTCTCGGTCTACCCTTTTACCAACGAATAGTGGGATTGACCGTCACATTATAACGCCCCGACGACTGAAAGGGCGAGTATGTTTGGTAGGACGGGGATTTGAGCCTTCGACCCGCAGATTACGAGTCGAGTTCCCTAACCACCTGGCAATGCCAGGCCGCGCTTTATATAAGGGATAATAAAAACTGACTGTTACAGTAACTCGACAGCTGGATGTGGGCGATGTTGGTTGTTCGCTGGTCGTCTTACCCTGTAGTCTGTGAGTTCAAAATTAAAGACGGCTAATGCAGATAGTCATTGTGTGACTTTGGACTAATTACCGAAAGAAATACATTTATCTACTCATATACCTTTCAACCAAGTTCATTTTGTCGTCTTTTAACAAATTTGTTTTTATTTTTCACCTATCTTACTAAATGAAAAGGCGCAACTCCAAGGCAAGCTTTGTACATTTAAAATAATTAGAGGGAAATGTCTTGAGACGCTCCCTAGCAGTTTGTGCGCCTTGTTATGTCGGTAATCGTTACACAAATAACAGTCAGTGCTGATGAACAGTGGAAGAGAGGGAGGGGTCGTTGAAAAAGTTAAAAGTTATTGAAACACTTCAGAAAGCTTACGACTGTGGGTGTTATCAGTGTCTGATTTCCTAATTAACTCTCAGTCTTATATTCTTAATACGTTCTTTTTTATCCTTTTTTTTTCTCTCATATGTACTCAAATGTGCGTCGCTAAATTTATTAAGCAAATAATTTTTTTGTTTTGTTCTATTTTACTCGTACTTACGTTTGACAATTAATCTCCTTTTTAATAGTTCACAATATTTTTTGTAACGTGTATTTTCGGGTTTCTTCGCCTATCAAACATTTAATCGCCGTGTTGTTAATTTACTACGTGTCCATGTAATCGGTAAATTACCGTTTCGCTCGAAAAGATCGTTCGACTGAGCTCATGTTAAAATTTCGTATCCCTGTGTATTCCATATTTCGGGAAATCAGGAAACACGGTAGGTATTACATTCATCTCGACTATCATTATCTATTAGGCTTAGTATGCATTACAAATGCAATGACTTGTTAACTCTTCGGTATCGGAACACAAATCATAGTAACCTTATGCATAATTAGACAAGGTACTTAGGTTGGTAAGAGACAAAGTACCATCTAAATGAAGGGGGATTTTTCATCAGCTGTTTCTTGCTTCTTTTGAGCCAATCACAATTGTTGGTGCTTTTAAATACTAGTTTTGTTCTTATCCGAAGAGCGTTGTTGATTAGGCTAATCCTTCTACTTTATGAAACCGGTGGAAATCGAGTTTCCAGCATCCCAACCAGACACTGGTTTCTTTTTTATTTATTTTTTATTTTACGGAGAGTTCACGAGACCGCCAGTTCAGCGATGACGCAAACTTGTAAGGATCGAATCTACACAGCGTGTCGCACACTTGGCCAAGCTCGCGCGCGGTATGCGACAAAGAGGGATTGAAGTGAATACCAGGCACGCACAAGCTATTAATACGACGTCTAAGAGTGCTTGAGTGATAAGATAACAGTGGCGTTTCTCAAGTGAAGCTTCTGCCCGAGGCGAAAGGGAGTAACTAACTTGTCAGCTAAAATCTTTTCAACAGTGCTGTCCAGATTGAAACAAGAATTAAGATACAGTGGAAATATTCAGGAGTTATTGAAACGACCAATTCGACGACTATTAGTGAGAAAACAAGCACAATAAATAAAAACACTTGCAGTTAACTGTTTTTTTTATAAGACTTAAATGTATCAATGTAATTTTGATTATCATATGACAATGCACCTACTGCACATTGTCGACTGATAATGATATCTGCTATATCCAGTAATCCAACCACACTATATCTGTTATATCCACCAGTACTTGAACCACACTATATCTGCTATATCCAGTACTTCCACCAAGCTATACCTGCTATATCCAGTATTTCAACCACACTATATCTGCTATATCCAGTAATCCAGCCACACTATATCTGCTATATCACGTAATTGTGTCCTTTCTGTTCATGTTCATGCTGCGAAAATGTATCGACAACATAAAAACATGTATTCTTAGAGTTACCTGATCTATCGACTTAACACGCTGGTTTAGTGATGGTAGTTCACGAGGAAGTATCGGTGTGGATTCCACGTGGTATTGGAGGCAGTTGTCCGACATTTCACAGGTGCAATTGGGCCTGTCCTGATGCCGGCTGCCAGAACTGTGACAAAAAACCTCAAAAGTCATGGATTGATTAGCGAGACGTTCTGATCTAAATCCTATAGAATCCTTCTGGGATCTTCACAGAATGTCAAGTACCGTCCCATTCCAATGGGGCATTTGTCATAACGTAGTTCGAGATTGACCGGACTTATACGTTATAGATAAAGGTATTGTATTAATTCCAGGAGGTCCATAACGGCTACTGAACACCGCTTGTTGTCAACGTGATTTATTCAAACCCTTACTTTGGGCACTTTAAGTTTGAGCTGGACAATATATTAACAGTGAAACTGATTCACTAATTGTATTTATCGAATAAACGATGCTCTTAAATAAACTCTTAATTTCAAGTTTATTAACTGTTGATTGATAATTTATCGATAATAACCTCGCTCTTTTAATTTTTTGGAGTAGTTTATATATACTTTATTCCCGTTGCAATACATTTAACTACAATCAGGAGTTGGTAGGTGAGTTGACTATCATAATTATGTTATGTGGGTGAGTTGGCTATAATAATAATGTTATGTGGGTGAGTTGGCTATAATAATAATGTTACGTGGGTGAATTGGCTCTCATAATAACGTTGTGTGAGTGGGCTGTCATAATTATGTTATGTGGGAGAGTTGCCTGTCATAATAATGTTATGTGGGTGAGTTAGCTGTCATAATTATGTTATGTGGGAGAGTTGCCTGTCATAATAATGTTATGTGGGAGAGTTGCCTGTCATAATAATGTTATGTGGGTGAGTTAGCTGTCATAATTATGTTATGTGGGAGAGTTGCTGTCATAATAATGTTATGTGGGTGAGTTAGCTAAAAATAATAATAATAATGTTATGTGGATGAATTGGCTATCATAATAAGCCTATAGTCGTATGTTTTTACGAATGACTCTCCATTCACACTTATAAACGTAGTA
Organism: Limulus polyphemus; assembly: GCF_000517525.1. NCBI lineage: Eukaryota > Metazoa > Arthropoda > Merostomata > Xiphosura > Limulidae > Limulus > Limulus polyphemus. The sequence continues at coordinate 212,427 of NW_013666244.1, forward strand.
AAATATGGTACATAGAAATAACGAACGTAAACACGTTCTGACCGTGAAATGAATAAAACAGAAATTCTGTTGCAAAACATAAGTAGAACTATACAGGCTTCGCTGAAAATCCTGTAGAATGGGTTATAACTAAGTGTGTACTTCAAAAGGAATACAATATATATTACAATATTTTTCTTTCACATAAAATCTTAACCAGGCAGACTTGTGCACAAAGAAATCCCTGCAGGGGTTCTTTGATTCATGATTAATGAAAGTAATATAAAATGTTCTACAAAACAGTGGGCTCCAGGATATAGAGTACCATATATGTTGTGTTTTTCACTGGGTCCAGTAGGAACCTAACCTGAGAAATAAGAACAAAAATTACAGCCAGCGTTCATGACTGCACTAATAAATACGTGTCAATCCTTTCAATGCCGTAGCTGAGCCAATCAGAAAAGAGTATTTTCACGACAATACGATATTCCGAACACGTGCACACAGAAGCTGATACTATATCACCCAGTGAACCAAAAAAAGAAAACAGGTACACAGGCAGTGTTGCATGGCAACAAACACTAGGCGTGATTTTCCAAATGTTGCGGATACAAGTGTACTACCAAAGCCAAATTAAGTGTTTGATGTAAGTTTCTAACTGTTAAACCCAAGAATTATCAACGAGGCTCATGTCCACATTGTTTGTTTAAGCTCAGTTTTTCTAAACTATTTATGCGCCAAACTGCTCGTGGGTTCATGATTTAATTGTTTACAAGAACCCTAATAACACAAATATATAAATACTAACAATATTTCAATTAACTCTGGAGTTCCTTGTGTACCTTACACAGAAAATAAGTATTTTCACCTCTATTTTTTTCACTGAGTATTATAACAAGTACAGATGTAACATTACTCAATGCGTTGCAACATGTGGGAACTCACCGGTAATTGACGGTACAAAAATAAGAAGGTAGTTTGAAGACTACTTTGGAGAAGAGTAAAGTTTAGAAGGTAGTTTGAAGGCTACTTTGGAGAAGAGTAAAGTTTAGAAGGTAGTTTGAAGGCTACTTTGGAGAAGAGTAAAGTTTAGAAGGTAGTTTGAAGGCTACTTTGGAGAAGAGTAAAGTTTAGAAGGTAGTTTGAAGGCTACTTTGGAGAAGAGTAAAGTTTTATATCAGACAACAGAACACTAACAAACTTAACTATAGAATATATATATATATATACGTATAAGTGAAATGTCATCATAACATTTTCTATAGACGCTATCAATGATATTCAGATATAAATACAAAATAACTGTTAAAGGTATCAACGAACAGCTAACAACGCAAAAATGTAAATTAATTGTGTACGTGCTCGATTCGTCTTGAAATACAAACCTAATTTTAGCTCCGTGTCCTGGAAATCCACCTATCCAACTAGTACTAACATATTTAAAACCTTTCATTTATTTTCAAAATGAAACAGGAATTTTCAAACTGAACAACACCTATTGCGCATGTGGGCCAAATATCTAGGTCAGAGACTCCTAGGGTTCAAGAATAACCATCTCTATCCAATGCCGTCGCTTCAATCACTTTGTCTCCGGCTCTTTGAACCAAGTAATGGATTACTTTTATAATGCGCCCATAGTTGAATGTGCAGTTCGTGTTCAGTAGCATCACGTCTCGAACCTTGAATCTTCCTACCCATATCCCTATACGCTAAGCACTAGACCACGCTCGGCCTATTTATTTTCAATGTATAAGCACTATTATTAACTGAATTATCTTTTTATCTTTCGTCGCATTTTATAAGAAAATGCTTCTTGGTTATACTGTTCATGAATGGGTTTGTTTGTTTGTTTTGAATTTCGCGCAAAACAACACGAGGCTTGTCTGAGCTAGCTGTTCCTAATTTACCAATGAAAAACTAGAAGGAAGTCTGATATCACCACCCATCGCCAACTCTTTTACCAACGAATAGGGGGATTGACCGTCACATTATAACGCCACCATTGGCTTTGTTGATGGAATGCATGTTTATGTTAAAATTATATAGATAGCACAACGTTATCATTTTTGGCAAATATTCCATTTATATCTAGTTGGAAACTTACATGTTGTATTATCGCATGTCTGATATGAGTAAATAAAAAAATTATATGGTTTGAACGTTTATCTGTAAAAATTAGGCCTAAAGTTAATGCATAGTTAAAGAATAAAATGCTACTAAAACAAATAGCACGTCTACAGTTAGGCACAATTACTAAACACTGTTCTTCATTAAAATTTCAATTAGTCTCTGTGTTAGATTATAATGGTGTGTACATTTATAGCATGTGTAATGAGTAAATTGTATTAATTTATCAGCTATCATGTCTTCTTTGTTTGCGATGTTGTCGGCCGTAATGAGCGTATGATTTTAATTAGATGTTGAAAGGTACTACAACTGTTCACGTTTCTAAACCGTTAAATAATAACTACAAACCCTGACTGACTGAATGGTGGTTGCAACTCGTACAAGATTGCTTTTTGACGATAGAGTTCCTGAGAAGAAATAAAAGCTCGGGATATATAATGACCTCTGGTGTTTTGTTTGTTTGTTTATATGTAATTTTTATTAAATTATTTAAGAAACATCGATTAGCAAGAAAGGTTTACGAATAAGCTAGATGACCAGAGTTGTAATCGCGCTAATTGAAGAAAGAAACAACCTTTGTGAGCTATCCATGCGAACATTTCTTTCTTTCTCGAGTTATTCGCGAAAAGTCCGAGATTATAAAAGTGAAAAAAAAATCAAGTTTGTTTGTTGAAATACGTCTCTGTGCACTTTCGCCTTTTTAGAGGTTTTGCAACAAATAAAGATTTGTGTTAGGCTTTGAAAATACTAAAAAAAAATAACAACATAAAAAACAGCTTTAACAGCTACACCATGTTGAGATATTTGATTTCTATGTATAACTTTAGGTGTTGTAAATTTATCAACAAGAAACTCAAGAACTACACTGATACAGATAGCATACTGGAGTTTAAAGCTACAACACTGTGATTACAAAGTAAAGTTTGTTTGTTTTAGAATTTCGCGCAAAGCTACACAAAACTTAGCCATTTCTAATTTTGAACTGAATGGCTATAGGAAAGGCAGTTAGTGAAACCACTCACCATCAAATTTTGGGCTATTCACATCTGACTGAATAGTGAGATTTTATATTCACTCTTATATATTCATCCATAGCCATTTAAAATGCGCGTGTGGGGGGGGGAGCAACGGCACGCGAACCACGAACCCTCTAATTCACAGTCCGAGCACGCAAACCACCAGACCAAGTTCGATTCCTAAAAAATACGAATTTAGAATCTGTAACAGATATTGATATCAAAACTTAAAATAACATTGAAGTCTAGACTGAGCTACTTTTACTGTACTATATACTACAACAAAAGGGTAGGGAGGGGTATCGATGATACACCAGCAGACTGTGCGCGACGTCGTTTATCCCTGCTGCACTGATTACCTTTTTCACTCAACTATTTCTATATACAAGTTGTACCATGCTTTATTAGACGCGTTCGTTAAGCTTATCAGTGCCACCACCTGTTCTATTCAGATCTAATTCATTTTAGATCCCCCTGGCGGATACATTGCCTTCTCTTCAAGATGGATTAACATAAATAATCTCACTATCGTCATACACACATATATCCGCATTTTATTACCAATATGAATTTGGGGAAATGGACGGATGTATTGTTGGACAGAAGTGCTGAAATTTATTAACTAGCATACAACTTTTTAATACAGGTAATTTGTTTTTACAGTAACGACTTATTGTATTCCAATGGTTGGAAATGGTATTGATTGTGCTATTGAATATATCGTAATTACATTTGGATGAAATGTGCTCTAACCCTTGACGTAATTTATTTACCAGTTTTAATTTATAATCCTATTTTGAAATTATCTCATAAAAAACATAAAAATGTTCTTAATTCATGAGAAGAAGGACAGTTTCTGTAAAAATTCGCCCTTGGTAACATGTGCTAACGGGTAAATTTGTGTTAGAAACACAGTCATGATATTGTTGCTAACCTTAGTGATCCACTGTTGTAAATGAAATTAAACATTGAGAAGTGATAAATAAGACCAAGCTATTTAGTGTAGGAAGATCGTTTTGGGGGTATTTATATTGTCCTGACCATTTTTATTCTTAACGGTTTGCTATTTTCCCAGGTCGTCAAAATATCAAAATAACTAAATAACGTTTCATTTATAAACTTTTAAAAGTTAAATGTGTATCAGTAAAACCCTGTAGCAAAATACAATAAGACAGTGAGTGAGTTGACCTTATTCTTGACCCCAGTTTTGTTACGAAGAATGAAGGAATATCATTCTTATTTTGGCATTTCTTCACCCAACAGCAGTAACTTCGATATTTCTTAAACATGTGTTTCTTTCTAGTGAAGTCAGATATTTGGTGTGTTTCTTTACCCAACAGCAATAACTTCGATATTTCTTAAACATGTGTTTTTTTCTAGTGAAGTTAGATATTTGGTGTTTCTTCACCCAACAGCAGTAACCTCGGTATTTCTTAAACATGTGTTTCTTTCTAGTGAAGTTAGATATTTAGTGTGTTTCTTTACCCAACGCAATAACTTCGATATTTCTTATACATGTGTTTCTTTCTGGTGAAGTCAGATATTTGGTGTGTTTCTTTACCCAACGCAATAACTTCGATATTTCTTATACATGTGTTTCTTTCTGGTGAAGTCAGATATTTGGTGTTTCTTCTGTAGAAGATCAAGTGGCTCAAAGTTTTTTTTCAAAGTTGGGCTTGGAGGGAGGGAGAGCCCTACTTTACAAATGAGAAACCTACCCTCAGTACAATAATACCACACCCTTAGCGCAAGCAGTGAAAAGCTTTTATACAAAGAGCGGCACTAGTAAATTGGATGAATCTAGAGTCCCTCCAATATAAAAAATACGCTTTATCACCTCCTTGTTGTACAAAAAGTGAGAAACTGACAGTGAAACTGAACAAATAAGAACCAGATCAAAAACCTTTGATGTTCCACCAGATAAAGCATATAGGGTTTAATACTGTAACACACAAATCAAGTAAAGAACATAGGGTTTAATACTGTAACACACAAATCAAGTTAAGAATATAGGGTTTAATACTATAACACACAAAGTAGGTAAATAATATAGGGGTTAATACTGTAACACACAAATCAAGTAAAGAATACAGGGTTTAATACTTTAACACACAAAGCAGGTAAAGAATATAGGGTTTAATACTGTAACACACAAATCAGGTAAAGAATATAGGGTTTAATACTGTAGCACACAAATCAAGTGAAGAATATAATGTTTAATAATGTAACACACAAATCAGGTAAATAATATAGGGTTTAATACTGTAACACACAAAGCAAGTAAAGAATAGGGTTTAATAATGTAACTCACACACACACACACACTGGGTAAAGCCAATAGGGTTGGATAATGTAACACACTCACACTAGATAAAGCAAATAGGGTTTGATAATGTAACACACATATACACTGGGTAAAGCAAAATTTGTGTGTCACATTATCAAACCCTATATGCTTTACCTGGTGTGTGTGTTACATTATCAAACACTATTTGATTTACCTAGTGTGTGTTTGTGTGTTATATTATCAAACCCTCCACTCATATTTAAATGTTAGATATAGGATTTAATAATGTAACACACCCACTAGTTAAAACATATGAGTTGAATGTGGCTATACGAAATTAACTGAGTTTAAAATTGGAACAAGTACCAGCTGGAACATTTTATATGCAGTTCTATACACATAGTTTTCAATCAATAATAACCTCCTCAAGAGAGTTGAGAAGTTTTTCGGATGTATAGAAAAAGATACTGTAGTTTGTTTATTACCTTGGCCTAATTTTAATGATGAAAATTGTAAATATTTGATCAATGTTTATGGTACAAGCGCTGTATGAAGTTATATATAATTTATACTTAATCTTTACTCTGACACTTTCGCTGCTTCTCCATAGATTCCGAGTGACTTATCTGTGACTTTTATAAGATTAAAAATAGAGTTCTGCGCGTGTTGTTATCGCTCTGGCCTTTCCTTGTCACCAGTAAAATAGTTTGTTTTGAATTTCTCGCAAAGCTACACGAGAGCTGTATGCGCTAGCAGTCCCTAATTTAACAGTGATAGACTAGAGAGAAGACGGTCAGTCAACTTCAACCACCGCCAACTCTTGGGCTACTCTTTTATCAACGAATAGTGGGATTGACCGTCATATTATAACGCCCCCACGGCTGAAAGAGCGAGCATGTTCAGTGACGGGGATTCGAACTCGCGACCGTCAGATTGCGAGTCGAGCGCCCTAACTACCAGGCCATGCCAGGGCTCTAATTTTTAGGACAAAAGAGTTATGTAGTTTCAGATATTCTGTATGTACAAATTTCGAAATAGGCGCACTGCGTGCGTTAAAAATTTAATATGAATTTTACAACAAGCAAAAAGCTTGTCTGGTATACAGGTCAGTGGTGGAGCATAACAATAATAATAATAATAAATATGTGTGTTAAAATAGATAAATAATATTGTATTTTAGTTCCTACCCTAATTGTGATTTATAAATGGCTAATATAAAATTAATAAAAAATACGGCACTTGAAAAAAATTGATAATATATATAGCGCCTCAATCATAAATTTGTGTGTGTGTGTGTCGTAAGTTCGCAGACCAGCCGGCTTACTAAGCCCTGGTATAATGCGAAAGGCCTCGTCGGAACTGGATATAACAGGTATAATGTAGTTGACACATTGTTAAACATTCTATTTGTACAGTGCGAAGCTTTCCGCTCGAATGTTAGTCCACATGCTAGTTTGTGACAATAATCTTTAGTTACAATGTTGGCTCATATTTCAACAATAAAATCAGTGTTCAAGTCAGGCTTTGTATTCGATGGTAGTGGTAGAGGGGTCTGCTAATATATATATATTTAAATAAGTTAAAACTACATAGAGTAGCTATTAATTAATATATGCTACACACTCCCCTTAGAAACAAATAACCATAGTTTAAAGCAAACACACTAACATTGACAACTCTGCCAGTATTAACGAGTAATATAAACTCCTTCCCCCGTTTTTGAATTCTAGCTGTTAAAATTAGGATTCTTGTCACTTATATGGCCCCCCAGTGGCACAGCGGTATGTCTGCGGACTTACAACGCTAGAATCCTGGTTTCGATACCCGTGGTGGGCAGAGCACAGATAGCCCATTGTGTAGCTTTGTGTTTAATTACAAACAGACTTGTCTCTTATAGGGGAGTTTTAGCTCCCTCTTATTTCGAATCCTCATTAAAACAACATTTTTGTCCTTTTTTATAACATAGAATTTATTCAGAGTTAAAGATAAAAATGGTAATAAACAAAATATACTCATTATCTTTACGTAAGTAAATTTAAATAACAAGTATATATATATATATATATACAGTAATGATAAAGAACCTGCGGTCTATCGTCAGGTACCTGAAATAATTAATTATTATAGTCAACACAGCTCAGGGGTTCATTATCATCAGGTACCGGAAATAATTAATTATTATAGTTTACACAATTCAGGATTTCGTCATCATCATGTATGTAAGATTATTCAATAATGAAATTAGTGTGGGCCGAACTGTAGGTGTGTATATATGTATGTCATATCGTACCTAAAATAACCAATTAATGTAAAAGATTCTAATTACATAGTAGTCACATTACACATTATCATCATAATATGTTTGTACAATGATACAAATTATAAAAGCATATTTGTGTAGCACATATTCTTATTATTTCGTAAGGTATAAAGAAAGCGTCGATGATATCCAAATTAAAATAAAAATGATGAAATTAGTTACACGCTTGTCCACCTTATCTGTCTCATGTGCAAATATTGTTGTTTAGAGTCCGGACACAAACTATGGAAGAATTAAGAACATATAAAACATATGGACTGTTAACATTTCCTGTTAATTTAGATTTCTGCGTCATTCGCGAGCAGAATTTGAAGCAGGAACCTCTCTCACTACAAACGAATGGTCTACCAATTAAACTAAAGATTGAACTTACTAGTATGACACTTTTCAACAACTCAAACTACCACATTTATGGGTTTTCTTTAAGTCCTTTTCAATCACTAATAAAATAGCCTAAAATAATTTAGGTGTGTGAATATGTTATGACGTGTGTTTAAATCATTATTACTTATTATATATCGGACCAACTATTTAATATGATATATATATATATATATACGTACAGATAAAAATAAAATTAAATAGAAAGTCTATGACTTAAAAAAACAACAACCCATAAATGTTATATACATTTCATCAACTGTTATTTCTTTGCTAGCCCAAGCTGTGCCGATGAGACTTGAATAAGCGAAACTGCAGTCCATTGAGAAGGCACAGCCAATCAAGGAATGCATTAGGCCTCTACGTCACAGATTCTCTTTTTCAATTTTACTTTACTGAAAAAAAAAAGTTTAACATATATGTATATAATCAAACTACTACAGTTGTATATCAACCAGCACAAGGGCCTTCCTTTGGGAGAAGGGGTAAAATAGATACCATAAGCAGTTTTCAAGTGGTCATTTTAAAAGCTTATGGAACTACAGAATAAAATTGGATTTTTCACTGTTTTCATTAGACCTTCTTACAAATACAAGAAGATTTCGTTCCTATCAATACAAGACCATCAGTGGCTACATATCCGATGTTATATTAAGTTTTAAGTTGTGTTGTTGTTTTTCTACCATAATATTGAATGTACTCAGTCTTGTGCCCATAATGTTTCAAGTTTTGTTCTACTGACTACAGAAACTGGATATTTCTTATGATAGCTACAACAACTGAAACTTTTGTTTGAATATCATTAATATCTAATAATGTCAACTGGTTATCTACATTACCTGACTTTTGTGTGTATCAAGTTTCACTATAGAATATCTACATTACCTGACTTTTGTGTGTATCAAGTTTCACTATAGAATATCTACATTACCTGACTTTTGTGTGTATCAAGTTTCACTATAGAATATCTACATTACTTGACTTTTGTGTGTACCAAGATTCACTATAGAATATCTACATTACCTGACTTTTGTGTGTATCAAGTTTCCCTATAGAATATCTGCATTACTTGACTTTTGTGTGTATCAAGTTTCACTATTCTATAGTGAAACTTGATACACACAAAAGTCAGGTAATGTAGATATTCTATATTGAAACTTGATACACACAAAAGTCAGGTAATGTAGATATTCTATAGTGAAACTTGATACACACAAAAGTCAGGTAATGTAGATATTCTATAGTGAAACTTGATACACACAAAAGTCAGGTAATGTAGATATTCTATAGTGAAACTTGATACACACAAAAGTCAGGTAATT